>NC_073273.2:31402878-31705909 GCF_029289425.2 Pan paniscus | reverse complement strand
AAAGAAAAGGTTCAAATCTGTGAGATGAATGCAAACAACACAAAGAAGTTTCTCAGAATGCTCCTGTCTAATTTTTATGTTATTTCCTTTTCCACCATAGGCATCAAAGGACTCCAAATATCCACATACAGATACTACAAAAAGACTGTTTCCAAACTGCTCAATCAAAAGTGTGGTTCAACTCTCTGAGATGAATACACACATCACTAAGAAGTTTCTCAGAATGCTTCTGTCTAGTTTTTACATGAAGATAATTCCTTTTCCAACAAAGTCTTCAAATCACAACAAATATTCACTTACAGATTCTACAAAAAGAGTATTTCAAAACTGGTCAATCAAAAGAAAGTTTGAACTCGGTGAGATGAATGCACACATCACAAAGCAGTTTCTCAGAATGTATCTGTCGAGTTTTTATGTGAAGATATTTACTTTTCCACTAGAGTCCACAAAGCGCTCCAAATATCCAATTTCAGATTCTATAAAAAGAGTGTTTCAACACTGCTCAAAGAAAAGAAAGGTTCAACTTTGTGAGTTGAATGCACACAGCACAAAGACGTTTCTCAGATTGCTTGTCTAGTTTTTATGTGAAGACATTCCCTTTTCCACCATAGGCCCCAAAGCACACCAAATATCCACTTGCAGATTCTACAAAAAGTGTGTTTCCAAACTGCTCAATCAAAAGAAAGGTTCAACTCTGTGAGGTGAATGCCCACATCACAAAGAAGTTCCTGAGAATGCTTCTGTCTACTTTCTATGTGAAGATATTTTCTTTTCCACTAGAGGCTGCCAAGCACTCCAAATATCCACTTGCAGATACTACAAAAACAGTGTTTCAAAACTGCTCAATCAAAAGAAATGTTCAAATATGTGAGGTAAATGCACACATCCCAAAGAAGTTTCTCAGAATGCTTCTGTCTAATTTTTATGTAAAGATACTTCCTTTTCCACCATAGGCCTTAAAGTGCTCCAAATATCGATTTACAGATACTACAAAAAGACTATTTCCAAACTACTCAAACAAAGCAATTGTTCAACTCTGTGAGTTGAATGAACACATCACAAAGAAGTTTCTCAGAATGCTTCTGTCTAGTTTTTATGTGAAGATATTTCCTTTTCCATTGTAGGCTGCCAATCGCTCCAAATATCCACTTGCAGAGTCTACAAAAAGAGTGTTTCAAAACTGCTGAATCAAAAGAAAGGTTTAACTCTGAGAGTTGAATGCACACATCACAAAGCAGTTTCTCAGAATGCTTCTCTGTAGTTTTTATGTGAAGATATTTCCTTTTCCACCATAGGCCTCAAAGTTCTCCAAGTATCCAATTGCAGATTCTACAAAAAGTCTGTTTTCAAACTGCCCAATTAATAGAAATGTTCAACTCTGTGAGTTGAATGCACACATCACAAAGAATTTTCTCAGAATGGTTCCATATAGTTTTTAAGTGAAGATATTTCCTTTTCCACCTGAGGCCACAAAGCACTCCAAATATCCATTGAAGATTCTACAAAAAGTGTGTTTCAAAACTGCTCAATCCAAAGAAAGGTTTAACTTGTGAGTTGAATGCCTGCATCACAAAGAAGTTTCTCAGAATGCTTCTGTCTAGGTTTTATGTGAAGATATTACCTTTTCCACTTTAGGCAGCAAAGCTCTCCAAATATACACTTGAAGGTTCTACAAAGAGTGTTTCAAAACGGTTCAATGAAAAGAAATGTTCAACTCAGTGACATGAATGCACACATCACAAAGAAGTTTCTTGGAATGCTTCTGTCTGGTTTTTTGTGTGAGGATATTTCCTTTTCCACCATTGGCCACAAAGCGCTCCAAATATCCACATGCAGATACTACAAAAAGACTGTTTCCAAACTGCTCAATCAAAAGAGTGGTTCAGATGAATGCACACATCACAAAGAAGTTACTCAGAATGCTTCTGTCTAGTTTTTATGTGAAGATATTTCCTTTTCCAATATTGGCCTCTAAGCACTCCAAATATACATTTGTAGATGCTACAAAAAGAAAGTTTCAAAACTGCTTAATCAAAAGATTGCTTCAAAACCATGAGTCGAATGCACACATCTCAAAGAAGTTTCTCAGAACGTTTCTGTCTAGTTTTTATGTGAAGATATTTCCTTTTCCAACAGAGGCCACAAAGCACTCCAAATATCCATTTGTGGATTCTACAAAAAGACTGTTTCCAAACTGCTCAATGAAAAGTAAGTTTCAGCTCTGTAAGAAGAAGGCACACATCACAAAGAAATTTCTCTAAAAGTTTCTGCCTAGCTTTTATGTGAAATTATTTTCAGTTGTCCTAGAGGGCACAAAGGGCTCTCAAATATCCCTTTGCAGATTCTAGAAAATGACTGATTCAAAACTGTTCAATCTAAAGAAAGGTTCAACTCTGTAAGATGAATGCACAAAGAAGTTTCTCAGAATGCTTCTGTCTAGTTTTTACATGAAGATATTTCCTTTTCAACTATAGGCCCCAAGGCGCTCCAAATATCCACTTGCAGACTCTATAAAAAGAGTGTTTCAGAACTTCTCAATCAATAGAAAGGTTCAACTCTGTGAGATGAACTCACACATCACAAAGAAGTTTCTCAGAAAGTTTCTGTCTAGTTTTTATGTGAAGATATTTCCTATTGCCCCAGAGGCCTCAATGGGTTCACAAATATCCCTTTGCAGATTGTACAAAACGACAGGTTTCCAAACTGCTCAATCAAAAGAAAGGTTTACTTCTGTGATATGAATGCAAACATCATAAACAAGTTTCTCAGAATGCTTCTGTCTAGTTTTAATGTGAAGATGTTTCCCTTTCCACTGTAGTCTGCAAAGCACTCGAAATATACACTTGCAGATTCTACAAAAGGACTGTTTCCAAACTGCTCAATGAAAAGAAAGATTCAACTCTGTGAGATGAATGCGCAAATCACAAGAAGTTCCTCAGAATGCTTCTGTCTAATTTTTATGTGAAGATATTGCCTTTTCCACTATAGGCCACAAATGGCTCCAAATGTACACATGCAGATTCCATAAAAAGAGGGTTTCCAAACTGCTCAATCAAAACAAATGTTCAACTCTGTGAGATGAATGCAAAAATCACAGAGAAGTTTCTCAGAATGCTTCTTTCTAGGTTTTATGTGAAGATATATCCTTTTCCTCTACAGGTCCCAAAACGGTACAAATATCCACTTGCAGATACTACAAGAAGAGTGTTTCAAAACTGCTCAATCAAAAGAAAGGTTCAACTCTGTGAAATGAATGCACACATAAAAAAGAAGTTCCTCAGAATACTTCTGTCAAGTTTTTATGTGAATATATTTCCTTTTTCAATATATGCCTCAAAGCACTCCAAATATCCATTTGCAGATATTACAGAAAGACTCTTTCCAAACTGCTCAATCAAAAGAAACGTTCAACTCTGTGAGATGAATGCACACATCAAAAGGAAGTTTCTCAGAATGTTTCTGTCTAGTTCTTATCTGAAGATATTTCCTATTTCTCCAGAGGCCTCAATGGTCTGATACATATCCCTCTACAGAGTCTACAAAACGACGGTTTCCAAACTGCCCAATCAATACAAAGGTTCAAGTCTGTGAAATGAAGGCACACATAACAAGGAATTTTCTCAGATTGCTTCTGTCTATTTTTTTATGTGAAGATATTTCCTTTACACTATAGGTCTCAAAGCACTCCAAATATCCACTTGCAGATTCTACAAAAAGACTGATTCCAAACTGCCCAATCAAAAGAAAGTTTCAACTCTGTGAGATAAATGCACAGATCAAAAAGAAGTTTCTCAGAATACTTCTGTCTAATTTTTATGTGAAGATATTTCCTTTTCTGCCACAGGCCTCAAAGCTCTCAAAAATATCCACTGGCAGATATGACAAAAAGAGTGTTTCAAAACTGCTCAATCAAAAGAAAGTTTCAACTCTGTGAGTTGAATACACTCATCACAAATAAGTTTCTCAGAATGCTTTGGGCTAGTATGTATGTGAAGATATGTCCTTTTCCACCGTAAGCCTCAATCCACTCCAAATATCCAATTGAAGGTACTACAAAAAGAGTGTTTCAAAACTGATCAATCAAAGGAAAGGTTCAACTCTGTGAGTTGAATGCAGACATCACAAAGAAGTATCTCAGATTGCTTCTGTATAGTTTTTATGTGAAGATATTTCCTTTTCCACCATGGGCCCCAAAGTGTTCCAAACATCCACATGCAGATTCTACAAAAACAGTGTTTCAAAACTTCTCAATCAAAAGAAACATTCAACTCTGTGAGATGAGTGCACACATCACAAAGAAGCTTCTCAGAATCCTTCAGTCTAATTTTTATGAGAAGATATTTCCTTTTCCAACATAGGCCTCAAAGTGCTCCAAATATCCACTTATAGATTCTACAAAAAGAGTGCTTCAAAACTGCTCAATCAATAGAAAGGTTCAACTCTGTGAAAAGAACACACACTTCAAAAAGAAATTTCTCAGGATGCTTCTGTCTAATTTTTATTTGAAGATATTTCCTTTTCCACCATAGGCCTCAAAGCAGTCCAAATATCCACCTGCAGATTCCACAAAAAGAGTGTTTCAAAACTGCTTAATTAAAAGAAAGGTTCAACTCTGTGAGATGAAGGCACACATCACAAAGAAGTTTCTCAGAATGCTTCTGTCTAGTTTTTATGTGAAGATATTTCCTTTTCCAGTAAAGGCCACAAATCACACAAAATATCCACTTGCAGATTGTACAAAAAGAGTGTTTCAACACTACTCAATTAAAAAAAAGGTTCAAGTCTATGAGATGAATGCAGACATCACAAAGAAGATTCTCAGAATGCTGCTGTTTAGTTTTTATGTGAAGATATTTCCTTTTCCACCATAGGCAACAAGGTGCTCCAAAAATACACGTGCAGATTCTACAAAAGGACTGTTTCAAAACTGCTCAATCAAAAGAAGAGTTCAACTCGGTGAGATGAAGGCCCACATCAAAAAGAAGTTTCTCAGAATGCTTCTGTCAAGTTTTTATGTGAAGATGCTTCCTTTTACACCATAGGCCTCAATGCGCTCAATCAAAAGAAACGTTCAACTCTATGAGATGAATGCACACATGAGAAAGAAGTTTCTCAGAATACATCTGTCTAGTTTCTGTGTGAAGATATTTCCGTTTCCACCATTGACACCAAAGTGCTCCAAACATCCACTTGCAGATTCTACAAAAAGAGTGTTTCAAAAATGGTGAATCAAAAGAAATTTTCAACTCAGTGAGATGAACACACACGTCAAAAAGAAGTTTCTCAGAATGCTTCTGTCAAGTTTTTATGTGAAGATATTTCCTTTTTCACCTAGGCCACAAAGCACTCCAAATATCCACTTGTAGATTCCACAAAAAAAGTGTTTCAAAACAGCTCAATGAAAAGAAAGTTTCATCTCTGTGAGTTGAATGCAGACATAACAAACAAGATCCTCAGAATGTTTCTGTCTTGTTTTTATTGAAAATATTTCCTTTTCCACAATTGTCTGCAAAGTGCTCCAAATATCCACTTGCACATTCGACAAAAGGAGTGTTTCAAAACTGCTCAATCAAAAGAAAGATTCAACACTTTGAGATGAATGCACACATAACAAAGTAGTTTCTCAGAATGCTTCTGTCTAGCTTTTATGTTAAGATATTTCCTTTTCGACCATAGGCCTCAATGTGCTCAATCAAAAAAAAGATTCAACTCTATGAGCTGAAGGCACACATGAGAAAGAAGTTTCTCAGAATGCTTCTGTCTAGTTTCTATGTGAAGATATTTCCGTTTCCACAATAGATGGCAAAGTGCTCCAAACATCCACTTGCATATTCTACATAAAGAGTGTTTCAAAAATGCTGAATCAAAGAAATTTTCAACTCAGTGAGATGAATGCACACATCAAAAAGAAATTCCTCAGAATGCTTCTGTCTAGTTTTTATGTGAAGATATTTCCTTTTCCACCTTAGGCCACAAATTGCTCCAAATATCCACTTGCAGATTCCACAAAAAGTGTGTTTCAAAACTGCTCAATAAAAAGAAATGTTCAACTCTGCGAGATGAATGCACACATAACATCGAAGTTTCTCAGAAATCTTCTGTGAAGTTTTATGTGAAGATAATTCTTTTCCACATTAAGCCTGAAAGCCCTCCGTATATCCACTTGTAGATTCCACAAAAAGAGTGTTTCAAAACTGTTCAGTTAAAAGAACTGTTCAACTCTGTGAGATGAATGCACACATCACAAAGAGGTTTCTCAGAATGCTTCTGCCTAGTTTTTAAGTGAAGATAGTTCGTTTTCCACCATAGGCCGCAAAGTACTCCAAATACACACTTGCAGATTTTACAAAAAAGAGTTTTTCAAAACTGCTCAATCAAAAGAAAGGTACAGCTCTGTGAGGTGAATGCACACATCACAAAGAGTTTTCTCAGAATGCATTTGTCAAGTTTTTATATGAAGATATTTCCTTTTCCACCATAAGCCACAGAGTGCTCCAAATACCCATTTACATATTCCACTAAAAGAGTGTTTCCAAACTAATTAATCAAAAGAAAGGTTCAACTCTGTGACTTTAATGCACACATCATAAAGAAGTTTCTCAGAATACTTCTGTGTAGTTTTTATATGAAGATATTTCTTTGTCCAACATAGGACCCAAAGGGCTCCAAATATCCACAGGAAGATTGTTTACAAAGAGTGTTTCAAAACTCCTTAATCAAAAGAAAGTTCAACACATGTATGAGAAGAATGCATACATCATGAATTTTCTCAAAATGTTTCTGTCCAGTTTTTACGTGAAGATATTCCCTTTTCCTCCATGGGACTCAAAACGCTCCAAATATCTACTTGCAAATTCTACCAAAAGAGTGTTACAAAACTGCTCAATCAAAAGAAAAGTTTAACTCTGTGAGATGAATGTATACATCACAAAGAAGTTTCTCAGAATGCTTCTGTTTTTGTGTGAAGATATTTCCTTTTTTTACCATAGGCCACAAGTCATCCCAAATGTCTACTGGCAGATTCTACAAAGGGAGTGTTTCAAAACTGCTCAATCAAAAGAAAGATTCAACTCTGTGACATGAATGCACACATCACAAAGAAGTTTCTGAGAATGCTTCTGTCTAGTTTTTATGTGAAGATATTTTCTTTTCCACCATAGGCCTCAAAGTGCTCCAAATATCCACTTACAGTTTCTACAAAAAGAGTGTTTCCAAACTGCTCAATAAAAAGAAAGGTTCAACTCTGTGTGATGAATGCACACATGACAAAGAAGTTTCCCAGAATGTTTCTGTCTAGTTTTTATATGAAGGTATTGCCCTTTACACCATTGGCTGCAAATTGTGGCAAATATCCAATTGCAGACTATACAAAAACAGTGTTTCAAAACAGCTCAATCAAAAGAAATGTTTAACTCTTTGAGATGAATGTACACATCACAAAGAAGTGTCTCTGCATGCTTTTGTTTAGTTATTATGTGAAGATATTTCCTTTTCCACCATAGGCCTCAAACCCCTCCAAATATCCACTTAGAGATTCTCCAAAAGAGGGTTTCCAAAGTGCTCAATCAAAAGAAAGGTTCAGCACTGTGAGATGAATGCACACATCACAAAGAACTTTCTCAGAATGCTTCTGTCTACTTTTTATGTGAAGATATTTTCTTTTACACCATAAGCTGCAAATCGCTCCAAATATCCACTAGCAGACTCCAGACAAGTAGTGTTTGTAAACTGCTCAATTAAAGGAAAGTTTCACCTTTGTATGATGAATGCACACATCGCAAAGAAGTTTCTCAGAATCCTTCTGTCTAGTTTTTATTTGAAGACATTTCATTTTCTGCCACAGGCCACAAAGCTCGCCAAGTATACACTTGCAGATTTTACAAAAAGAATGTTTCAAAACTGCTCAATCAAAAGAAAGATTCAATTCTGTGTGATGAATTTATTCATCACCAAGTAGTTTCTCAGAATCCTTCTGTGTAGTTTTTATGTGAAGATATTTCCTTTTCCACAATAGGCCTCAAAGGGCTCCAAATATCCAATTGCAGATTCTACAAAATGAGTGTTTCCAAACTGCTCAATGAAAGAAAAGTTTCAATTCTGTAAGATGAATGCACACATCACAGAGAAGTTTCCCAGAATGCTTCTGTGTCATTTTTATGGAAAGATATATCCTTTTCCACAATTGGCCACAAACAGCTCAAAATGTCCACATGCAGACTCTACAAAAAAAGATTCAAAACTGCTCTATCAAAAGAGAGGTTCAATCGTTCGAGTTGAATACACACATCACAAAGAAGTTTCTCAGAATGCTTCTGCTTAGTTTTTATGTGAAGACATTCCCTTTTCCACCAAAGTCCTCAAAGCCCTCCAAATATCCACTTGCAGATTCTCCAAAAAGAGTGTTTCAAAATTGCTCAATCAAAAGGAGGTTCAACTCTGTGAGATGAATGCACACATCACAAAGACGTTTCTCAGAATGCTTCTGTGTGGTTATTATGTGAAGATATTTCCTTTTCCACCATTGGCTGCAAATGGCTCCAAATATCCACTTGCAGATTCTAAAAACAGTTTCAAAACTGCTCCAACAGAAGATAGGCTCAACTCTGTGGGTTGAATGCACACATCACAAAGAAGTTCCTGAGAAGGCTTCTGTGTAGTTTTTATGTGAAGATATTTCCTTCTCCACCATAGCCCTCAAAGTGCTCCAAATATCCACTTAGAGATTCTACAAAAAGAGTGTTTCAAAACTGCTAAATCAAAAGACAGATTCAATTCTATGAGATGAATGCACACACCACAAAGAAGAGTCTCAGAATGTTTCTGTGTAGATTTAGTGTGAAGATATTTCCTTTTCAACATAAGGCCTTGAAGCCCTCCAAATATCCACTTGAAGATTCTACAAAAAGAGTGTTTCAAAACTGCTCATTCAAATGAAAGGTTCAAATCTGTGAGATGAATGCACACATCACAAAGAAGTTTCTTAGAATACTTCTGTGAAGTGTTTAGGTGAAGATATTTTCTTTTCCACCATAGGCCACAAAGGACTCCAAATATTCACCTGCCGAATCTACAAAAAGAGAGTTTCAAAAGTGCTGTGTCAAAAGTTAGGTTCAACTCTGCCAGTTGAATGCACACATGACAAAGAAGTTTCTCAGAATGCTTTTGTGTAGTTTTTATTTTTATTTTTTGCAGATAGTTCCTTTTCCACCATAGACCACTAATGACTCCAAATATCCACTTGCAGATTCTACAAAAGAGAGTTTCAAAACAGCTCCACCAAAGATGTGTTCAACCCTGTGAGTTAAATGGATACATCACCAAGAAGTTTCTCTGATTGCTTCTTTGTGGTTTTTTTGTGAAGATATTTCCTTTTCCACCATAGTTCTCAAAGTGCTCCAAATATCCACTTGCAGATTTTACAAAAAGAGTGTCTCAAAACTCCTCAATCAAAAGAATGGTTCAACTCTGTGAGATGAATGAAGACATCATGAAGAAATTTCTCAGAGTGCTTCTGCATAGTTTTTATGTGAAGATATTTCCTTTTCCACCATAGGCCACAAAGGGCTCTAAATATCCACTTGCAGATTTTAAAAAAAGAGAGTTTCAAAACTGCTCTATCAAAAGAAAGGTTAAACTCTGTGATGTGAATGCACACATCACAAAGTAGTTTCTCAGTATGCTTCTGTGTAGTTTTCATGTGAAGATACTTTCTTTTCCACCGTAGGTCTCTAAGCGCTCCAAATATCCACTTGCAGATTCTGTGAAAAGAGTGTTTCAAAACTTCTCAATCAAAAGAAAGGTTCACCTCTGTGAGATGAAGGCACACATCACAAAGAAGTTTCTCAAAATGCTTCTGTGTAGTTTTTATGTGAAGATATTTCTTTTTCCACAATAGGCCTCAAAGTATTACAAATATCCACTTGGAGATTCTACAAAAGCAGTGTTTCCAACTGTTAAATCAAAAGAAAATTTCAAATCTGTGAGATGAATGCACACATCACAAAGTAGTTTCTGAGACTGCTTCTGTGTAGTTTTTCTGTGAAGGTATTTCCTTTTCCATGATAGGCCTCAAAGCACTCCAAATATCCACTTGCAGATTCTATGAAAAGATTGTTTCAAAACTGCTCAATCTAATGAAAGTTTCAACTCTGTGAAATGAATGCCAACAACACAAAGACATTTCTCAGTATGCTTCTGTGTAGTTTTCATAGGAAGATGTTTCCTTTCCCACCATCGGCCACAAAGGTCTCCTAATATCCACTTGCAGATTCTACCAAAAGGGAGATTCAAAACTGCTCAATCAAAAGATAATCTCAACTGTGAGATGAATGCATACATCACAAAGAAGTTTCTCAGAATGCTTCTGTTAGTTTTTATGTGAAGGTATTTGTTTTTCCACCATAGGACTCAAAATGCTCCAAATACCCACTTGCATATTCTACAAAAAGAGTGTCTCGAAACTGCTCAAACAAAAGAAAGGTTCATCTCTGTGAGATGAATACACACATCAGAAGAAGATTCTCAGAATGCTTCTGTGTGGTTTTTATGTGGAGATACCTCCTTTTCCACACTAGTCCTCAAAGAACTCCAAATATCCAACTGGAGATTCTACAAAAAGAGTGTTTCAAAACTGCTCGATAGAAAAAGAAGTTCAACTCTGTGAGATGAATGCACACAGTGCAATGTAGTTTCTCAGAATGTTTCTGTGTAGTTTTTATGTGAAGATATTTGTTTTCCACAATAGGCTTCAAAGCACTTCAAATATCCAGTTGTAGATTCCATAAAAAGCGTGTTTCAAGTCTTCTCAATCAGAAGAAATATTCAAGTCTGTGAGATGAATGCACACATCACAAAGAAGTTTCTCAGAATGCTTCTGTGTAGTTTTTATGTGAAGATATTTTATTTTCTACAATAGGCTACAAAGCGCTCCAAATATCCACTGGCATAGTATACAAAAAGAGTGTTTCAAAATTGTTCAATTAAAAGAAAGTTTCAACTATGTGATATGAACACACACATCACAAAGAAGTTTCTCAGAATGCTTCTGTGGAGTTATTATGTGAAGATATTTTCTTTTTCACCACAGGCCTCAAAGAGCTCCAAATATCCACTTGCATATTATACAAAAAGAGTGTTTCAAAACTGCTCAAATGAAAGTCTCAACACTGTCAGATGAATGTACACATCAGAAATAAATTTATCAGAATGATTCTGTGTTGTTTTTATGTGACAATATTTCCTTTTCCATCTTAAGCTGCAAAGGGCTCTAAATACCCACTCCAGATTCTACAAAAAGAGAGTTTCAAAACTACTCTATCAAAAGTTAGTTTCAACTCTGTGAATTGAATGCACACATCACAAAGGTATTTATCAGAATGCTTCTCTGTAGTTTTTATGTGAAGATATTTCCTTTTCCAAAATAGGCTGCAATGGGCTCCAATTATCCACTTGCAGATTCTACAAAAAGAGAGTTCAAATCTGCTATATCAAAGTTATGTTCAACTCTGTGAGATGAATGCACACATCACAAAGGAGATTCTCAGAATGCTTCTGTGTAGTTCTTAGGTGAAGATATTTCCTTTTCCACCATAGGCCTCACAGCGATCCAAATATCCACTTGCAGATTCTACAAAAAAGGGATTTTCCAAACTATTCAATCCAAAGAAAAGTTCAACTCTGTCAGTTGAATGCACATATCACAAACAAGTTTCTCGGAATGCTTCTGTGTAGTTTTAATGTGAAGATACTTCCTTTTCCACCATAGGCCTCAAAGTCCTCCTAATATCCACTTGCAGATACTACAAAAAGATTGTTTCAAAACTGCTCAATCAAATGTAAGTTTCAACTCTGTGAGATGAAAGCCAACATCACAAAGAAATTTCGCAGAATGCATCTGTGTAGTTTTTTAATTTTATTTTATTATTATTATTCTTTAAGTTTTAGGGTACATGTGCAGAATGTGCAGTTTGGTTACATATGTAAACATGTGCCATGCATGTGTGCTGCATTAACTCGTCATTTAGTACTAGGTATATCTCCTAAAGCTATCCCTCCCCTCTCCAAACACCCCACAACAGTCCCCAGAGTGTGATGTTCCCCTTCCTGTGTCCATGTGTTCTTATTGTTCAATACCCACCTATGAGTGAGAATATGTGGTGTTTGGTGTTTGGTTTTTTGTTCTTGTGATTGTTTACTGAGAATGGTGATTTCCAATTTCATCCATGCCCCTACAAAGTACATGAACTCATCCTTTTTTATGGCTGCATAGTATTCCATCGTGTATACGTGTCATATTTTCTTACTCCAGTCTATCATTGTTGGATATTTGGGTTGTTTCAAAGTCTCTGCTGCTGTGCATAGTGCCACAACAAACATACATGGGCATGTGTCTTTATAGCAGCATGATTTATAGTCCTTTGGGTACATACTCTGTAATGGGATGACTGGGACAAATGGTATTTCAAGTTCTAGATCCCAGAGGAATCACCACACTGACTTCCACAATGGTTGAACTAGTTTACAGTCCCACCAACAGTGTAGAAGTGTTCCTATTTCTCCACCTCCTCTCCAGCACCTGTTGTTTCCTGACTTTTTAATGATTGCCATTCTAACTGGTGTGAGATGGTATCTCCTTGTGGTTTTGATTTGCATTTCTCTGATGGCCAGAGATGGTGAGCATTTTTCATTGTGTTTTTTGGCTGCATAAATGTCTTCTTTTGAGAAGTGTCTGTTCACGCCCTTTGCCAACTTTTTCATGGGGTTGTTTTATTTTTCTTGTAAATTTGTTTGAGTTCATTGTAGATTCTGGATATTAGCCCTTTGTCAGATGAGTAGGTTGTGAAAATTTTCTCCCATTCTGTAGGTTGCCTCTTCATTCTGATGGTAGTTTCTTTTGTTGTGCAGAAGCTCTTTAGTTTAAAGAGATCCCACTTGTCAGTTTTGGCGTTTGTTGCCATTGCTTTTGGTGTTTTAGACATGAAGTCCTTGCCCATACCCATGTCCTGAATGGTAAGGCCTAGGTTTTCTTCTAGGCTTTTTATGGTTTTATGTCTGACGTTTAAGTCTTCAATCCATCTTGAATTAATTTTTGTATAAGGTGTAAGGAAGGGATCCAGTTTCAGCTTTCTACATATGGCTAGCCAGTTTTCCCAGCACCATTTCTTAAATAGGGTATCCTTCCCCATTGCTTGTTTTTCTCAGGTTTGTCAAAGATCAGATAGCTGTAGATATGCGGCATTATTTCTGAGGGCCCTGTTCTGTTCCATTGATCAATACCTCTGTTTTGGTACTAGTACCAAGCTTCTGTGCAGTTTTTATGTGAAGATATTACCTTTGCCACCTTAGGCCAGAAACGGCTCTAAATATCAACTTGAAGATGCTACAAAGGGTGAGTTTCAAAACTGCTCTATCAAAAGATAGGTTCAACTCTGAGAGTTTAATGCAAACATCACAAAGAAGTTTCTCAGAATGCTTCTGTGAAGTTTTTATGTGAAGATATTTCCTTTTCCAACATAGGCCTCAATGTGCTCCAAAGATCCACTTGCAGATTCTACAAAAAGAGTGTTTCCAAACTGCTCAATCAAAAGAAATGTTCAACTCTGTGACATCAATGCACAAATCACAATGAAGTTTCTCACAATGCTTCTGTGTAGTTTTTATCTAAAGATATTTCCTTTTCCACGATAGGCCACAAAGTACTCCAAATATCCACTTGCAAATTCTACAAAAAGAGTGTTTCATAATTGCTCAGTCAAAAGAAAGGTTAAATTCCGTGAGATGAATGCACACATCATAAAGCGGTTTCTCAGAATGCTTTTGTGTTGTTTTCATGTGAAGATATTTCCTTTTCTACCATAGGCTGCAAAGGGCTCCAAATATCCACTTACAGATTCTACAAAAAGAGAGTTTCAAAACTGCTCTATCAAAAGGTAGGTTCAACACTGAGAGTTGCATACACACATCACAAAGTACTTTCTCAGAATGCTTCTGTGTAGTTTCTTCTTCTTTTATTTATTATTATTATGCTTTATGCTTTAGCATACATGTGCACAATGAGCACGTTAGTTACATATGTATACACGTGCCATGCTGGTGTGCTGCACCCAGTAACTCGTCATCTAGCAATAGGTATATCTCCCAATGCTATTCCTCCCCCCTCCCCCCACCCCATAACAGTCTCCAGAGTGTGGTGTTCCCCTTCCTGTGTCCATGTGTTCTCATTGTTCAATTCCCACCTATGAGTGAGAATATGTGGTGTTTTGTTTATTGTTCTTGCGATGGTTTACTGAGAATGATGATTTCCAATTTCATCCATGTCCCTACAAAGGACATGAACTCATCATTTTTCATGGCTGCATAGTATTCCATAGTGTATATGTGCCCCACTTTCTTAATCCAGTCTATCATTTTTGGACATTTGGGTTGGTTCCAAGTCTTTGCTATTGTGAATCATGCCACAAAAAACATACGTGTGCATGTGTCTTTATAGCAGCATGATTTATAGTCCTTTGGGTATATACCCAGTAATGGGATGGCTGGGTCAAATGGTATTTCTAGTTCTAGATCCCAGAAGAATCACCACACTGACTTCCACAATGGTTGAACTAGTTTACAGTCCCACCAACAGTGTAAAGGTTTTCCTATTTCTCCACATCCTCTACAGCAACAATTGTTTCCTGACATTTTAATGATTGCCATTCTAACAGCTGTGAGATGGTATCTCCTTGTGGTTTTGATTTGCATTTCTCTGATGGTCAGCGATGGTGAGCATTTTTTCATGTGTTTTTTGGCTGCATAAATGTCTTCTTTTGAGAAGTGTCTGTTCATATTCTTTGCCCAATTTTTGATGGGGTTGTTTGTTTTTTTTCTTGTAAATTTGTTTGGGTTCATTGTAGATTCCGGATATTAGACTTTTGTCAGATGAGTAGGTTGTGAAAATTTTCTCCCATTTTGTAGGTTGCATGTTCACTCTGATGGTAGTTTCTTTTGCTGTGCAGAAGCTCTTTAGTATAATTAGATACAATTTGTCAATTTTGGCATTTGTCGCCATTGCTTTTGGTGTTTTAGACATGAAGCCCTTGCCCATGCCCATGCCCTGAATGGTAATGCCTAGGTTTTCTTTTAGGGTTTTTATGGTTTTAGGTCTAATGTTTAAGTCTTTAATCCATCTTTAATTGATTTTTGTATAAGGTGTAAGGAAGGGATCCATTTTCAGCTTTCTACATATGGCTAGCCAATTTTCCCAGCACCATTTGTTAAATAGGAATCCTTTCCCCATTGCTTGTTTTTCTCAGATTTGTCAAAATCAGATAGTTGTAGATATGCGGCATTATTTCTGAGGGATCTTTTCTGTTCATTGATCTATATCTCTGTTTTGGTACCAGTACCATGCTGTTTTGTTTACTGTAGACTTGTAGTATAGTTTGAAGTCAGGTAGCGTGATGACTCCAGCTTTGTTCTTTTGGCTTAGGATTGACTTGGTGATGAGGGCTCTTTTTTGGTTCCATATGAACTTTAAAGTAGTTTTCTCCAATTCTGTGAAGAAAGTCATTGGTAGCTTGATGGGGATGGAATTGAATCTATAAATTACTTTGGGCAGTATGGCCATTTTCACGATGTTGATTCTTCCCACCTATGTGCATGGAATTTTCTTCCATTTGTATCCCCTTTTATTCCATTGAGCAATGGTTTATAGTTCTCCTTGAATAGGTTTTTCACATCCTTTGTAATTTGGATTCCTAGATATCTTTTTCTCTTTGAAGCAATTGTGAATGTGAGTTCACTCATGATTTGAGTCTCTGTTTGTCTGTTATTGGTGTATAAGAATGCTTGCAATTTTTGTACATTGATTTTGTATCCTGAGGCTTGCTGAAGATGCTTATCAGCTTAAGGAGATTTTGGGCTGAGACAATGGAGTTTTCTAGATATACAATCATGTCGTCTGCAAACAGGGACAATTTGACTTCCTCTTTCCTAATTGAATACCCTTTATTTCCTTCTCCTGCCTAATTGACTTGGCCAGAACATCCAACACTATGTTGAATAGGAGTGGAAAGAGGGGGCATCCCTGTCTTGTTCCAGTTTTCAAAGGGAATGCTTCCAGTTTTTGCCCGTTCAGTATGATATTGGCTGTGGGTTTGTCATAGATAGCTCTTATTATTTTGAGATACATCCCATCAATACCTAATTTATTGAGAGTTTTTGGCATGAAGCATTGTTGAATTTTGTCAAAGGCCTTTTCTGCATCTATTGAGATAATCATGTGGTTTTTGTCTTTGGTTCTGTTTGTATGCTGGATTACGTTTATCGATTTGCATATGTTCAACCAGCCTTGCATCCCAGGGATGAAGCCCACTTGATCATGGTGGATAAACTTTTTGATGTGCTGCTGGATTCGGTTTGCCAGTATTTTATTGAGGATTTTTGCATCAATGTTCATCAAGGTTATTGGTGTAAAATTCTCTTTTTTGTTTGTTTCTCTGCCCAGCTTTGGTATCAGGATGATGCTGGCCTCATAAAATGAGTTAGGGAGGATTTCCTCTTTTTCAATTGATTGGAATAGTTTCAGAAGGAATGCTACCAATTCCTCCTTGTATCTCTGGTAGAATTTGGCTCAGATTCCATCTGGTCCTGGACTCTTTTTTTTTTTTTTTTTTTTGGTATATATTGATTATTGCCACAATTTCAGCTCCTGTTATTGGTGTATTCAGAGATTCAACTTCTACCTGGTTTAGTCTTGGGAGAGTGTATGTGTCGAGGAATTTATCCATTTCTTCTTGATTTTCTAGTTTATTTGCATAAAGGTGTTTATAATATTATCTGATGGTAGTTTGTATTTCTGTGGGATCGGTGGTGATATCCCTTTTATCATTTTTTATTGCATCTATTTGATTTTTCTCTCTTTTATTCTTTATTAGTCTTGCTAGCAGTCTATCAATTTTGTTGATCCTTTCAAAAAAACGGCTCCTGGATTCATTAATTCTTGAAGGATTTTTTGTGTCTCTATTTCCTTCAGTTCTGCTCTGATTTTAGTTATTTCTTGCCTTCTGCTAGCTTTTGAATGTGTTTGCTCTTGCTTTTCTATTTCAACGTCTCTCAGCTTTTGCTTGTGTGTAAACTATTTTATTTCTCCTTCACTTATGAAGCTTAGTTTGGCTGGATATGAAATTCTGGGTTGAAAATTCTTTTATTTAAGAATGTTGAATATTGGCCCTCACTCTCTTCTGGCTTTTAGAGTTTCTGCTGAGAGATCCACTGTTTGTCTGATGGGCTTCCCTTTGAGGATAACCCGACCTTTCTCTCTGGCTGCCCTTAACATTTTTTTTCCTTCATTTCAACTTTGGTGAATCTGACAATTATGTGTCTTGGAGTTACACTTCTCGAGGAGTATCTTTGTGATGTTCTCTGTATTTCCTGTATCTGAATGTTGGCCTGCCTTGTTAGATTGGGGAAGTTCTCCTGGTTAATATTCTGCAGAGTGTTTTCCAACTTGGTTCCATTCTCCCCATCACTTTCAGGTACACCAATCAGATGTAGATTTGGTCTTTTCACATAGTCCCATATTTCCTGGAGGTTTTGCTCATTTCTTTTTATTCTTTTTTCTCTAAACTTCCCTTCTCAATTCATTTCATTCATTTCATCTTCCATCACTGATACCCTTTCTTCCAGTTGATCACATCAGTTCCTGAGGCTTTCTAGTTATACATTCTTCTAATTTTTTTCAAAGTTTTAAATTTATTTGTCTTAGGTTTGAATGTCCTTCCATAGCTCGGAGTGATTTGATCATCTGAAGCCTTCTTCTCTCAGCTTGTCAAAGTCATTCTCCATCCAGCTTTGTTCAATTGCTGGTGAGGAACTGTTTTCCTTTGGAGGAGGAGAGGCACTCTGCTTTTTAGAGTTTCCAGTTTTTCTGCTCTGTTTTTTCCCCATCTTTTTGGTTTTATCTACTTTTGGTCTGTGATGATGGTGATGTTCAGATGGGTTTTTGGTGTGGATGTCTTTTCTGTTTGTTAGTTTTCCTTCTAACAGTCAGGACCCTCAGCTGCAGGTCTGTTGGAGTTTGCTAGAGGTCCACTCCAAACCCTGTTGGCCTGGGTATCAGCAGCAGTGGCTGGAGAATAGTGGATATTCATGAATCGCGAATGCTGTTGTATGATCGTTCCTCTGGAAGTTTTGTCTCAGAGGAGTACCCAGCCGTGTGAGGTGTCAGTGTGCCCCTACTGAGGGGTGCCTCCCAGTTAGGCTGCTTGTGGGTCAGGGGTCAGGGACCGACTTGAGGAGGCAGTCTGCCTGTTCTCAGATCTCCAGCTGCATGCTGGGAGAACCACTGCTCTCTTCAAAGCTGTCAGACAGGTACATTTAAGTCTGCAGAGGTTACTGCTGTCTTTTTGTTTGTCTGTGCCCTGCCCCAAGAGGTGTAGCCTATGGAGGCAGGCAGGCCTCCTTGAGCTGTGGTGGGCTCCATCCAGTTCGAACTTAGCAGCTGCTTTGTTTACCTAAGCAAGCCTGGGCAATGTTGGTCTCCCCTCCACCAGCCTCACTGCTGCCTCGCATTTTGATCTCAGACTGCTGTGCTAGCAATCAGCAAGACTCCATGGTCATAGGATGCTCTGAGCCATGTGCAGGATATAATCTCCTGGTGCACCGTCTTTTAAGCCCACTGGAAAAGTGCAGTATTTGGGTGGGAGTGACCCGATTTTCCAGGTGCTGTCTGTCACCCCTTTCTTTGACTAGAAAAGGGAACTCCCTGACCCCTTGCACTTCCCAAGTGAGGCAATGCCTTGCCCTGCTTTGGCTCATGCATGGTTCATGCACCCACTGACCTGCACCGACTGTCTGGCACTCCCTGGTCAGAGGAACCTGGTACTGCAGATGGAAATGCAGAAATCACCCATTTTCTGTGATTCTCATGCTGGGAGCTGTAGACTGGAGCTGTTCCTATTCGGCCATCTTGGCTCTGCCCCCTACTTCTGTGCAGTTTTTATGTGAAGATATTTATTTTTCCACCAGAGGCCTAAAAGCACTCCCAATATCCATTTTCATATTCTACAAAATGATTGTTTAAAAGCTGCTAAATCAAAATAAATTTCAACTCTGTGAGATGAATGCACACATCACAAGAAATTTCTCACAATACTTATGTGTAGTTTTTACATGGAGGTACTTCCTTTTTCATAATAGTCCTCAAAGCACTCTGAATATCCACCTGCAGGTTCTAAAAGAAGAGGATTTCAAAGCTGCTCAATCAAAAGAGAGGTTCAACTCTGTGAGAAGAATGCACACCTCACAAATAAGTTTCTCAGAGTGCTTCTGTGTAGTTTTTACGAGAAAATATTTCCTATTCCACAATAGGTCTCAAAGAGCTTCAATTATCCACTTGCAGACACCATAAAACGAGTGTTTCAAAACTGCTCAATCAAAAGAAATGTTCAATTCTGTGAGATGAATGCACACATCAGAAAGAAGTTTCTCAGAATGCTTCTGTGTAGTTCTTATGTGAAGATATTTTCTTTTCAAAATAGTCTGCAAAATGCTCCAAATATCCACTTGCAGATTCTACAAAATGAGAGATTCAAAACTGGTCAATCAAAAGATAGGTTCAACTCTGTGACATGAAGGCACACAAAGAAGTTTCTCAGAATCATTCTGTGTAGTTTTTATGTGAAGATATTTCCTTTTCCACAATAAGCCTCAAATCGCTCCAAATATCCACTTGCAGATCCTACAAAAAGAGTGTTTCAAAACAGCTCAATCAAATGAAAGGCTCAACTCTGTCAGATGAATGCACACATCACAACGGAATTTCTCAGAATGCTTCTGTGTAATTTCTATGTGAAGATATTTCCATTTCCACCATAGGCAGCAAAGGGCTCCAAATATCCACTTGCAGATTCTACAAAAAGACAGTTTCAAAACTACTCTATCAAAAGATAGGTTCAACTCTGTGATATGAAGGCACACAGCACAAAGAAGTTTGTCAGAATGCTTCTGTGTAGTTTTTATCTGAAGATATTTCCTTTTCCACCACAGACTTCAAAGCGCTCCAAATATCTACTTGCAGATTCTACAAAAAGAGTGCTTCCAAACTGTTCAATCAAAAGAAATGTTCAACTCTGTGAGAGGAATGCACACATCACCAAATAGTTTCCCAGAATGCTTCTGCCTAGTTTTTATGTGAAGATACTTCCTTTTCCACAATAGGCCTCAAAGGCCTTCAAATATATACTTGCAGGTTCTATAAAAAGAGTGTTTCAAAACTCCTGAATTAAAAGAAATGTTCAACCCTGTGAGATGAATGCATACATCACGAAGGAGTTCCTCAGAATGCTTCTGTGTAGTTTTTATGTGAAGATATTTCCTTTTCCACCATATGCCACAAAGGGTTCCAAGTATCTCATTGCAAATTCTAAAAAAAGAAAGACTCAAAACTGCTCAATCAAAAGATAGGTTGAACACAGTGAGTTGAATGCACACATCACAAAGAAATTCGTCAGAATGCATTTGTGTAGTATTTATGTGAAAATAATTCCTTTTCCACCATAGGCCTCAAAATGCTTCAAATATCCACCTGCAGATCCTATAAAAAGTTTGTTTCAAAACTGCTCAATCAAAAGAAAGTTTCAAAACTTTGAGATGAATGCACACATCACAAAGAAGTTTCTGAGAATGCTTCTGTGTAGTTTTTATGGGAAGATATTTCCTTTTCCACAGTAGCCCTAAATGTGCTCCAAATATCCAATTGCAGATTCTACTAAAAGATTGTTTCAAAACTACTCAATCAAAAGAAAGGTTCAACTCTGTGATATTAATGCACACATCACAAAGAAGTTTCTCAGAATGCTTCTGTGTAGTTTTTATGTGAAGATATTTCCTTTTCCCCAATAAGCCTCAAAGCGCTCCAAATATCCACTTGTAGATTATATGAAAATAGTGTTTCCAAACGGCTCCATCAAAAGAAAAGATCAATTATGTGTGATTAATGCACAAATCACAAAGAAGTTTCTCAGGATACTTCTGTGTAGTTTCTTTGTGAAGGTATTTCCTTTTCCATCATAGGCCTAAAAGCGGTCCAAATAGCCACTTGCAAATTCTAAAAAAGAGTGTTTCAAACTACTCAATGAAATGAAAGGCTAAAATCAGTTAGCTGAATGCACATATCACAAAGAAGTATATCAGAAGGCTTCTGTGTAGTTTTTATGTGAAGATATTTCCTTTTCCACCACAGGCCACAAAGGGCTACAAATATCCACTTACAGATTCTACAAAAAGAGAGTTTCAAAACTGCTCTATCAATAGATAGGTTCAACTCTGTGAGTTGAACGCACACATCAGAAAGTAGTTTCTCAGAGTGTTTCTGTGTAGTTTTCCTGTGAAGATATTTCCTTTTCTGCCATACACTTCAAAGCACTCCAAGTATCCACTTGCAGATTCTACAAAAGGAGACTTTGAAAACTGCTCAATCAAAAGAAACGTTCAACACTGTGAGATGAATGCACACACCACAAAGCAGTTTCTCAGAATGCTTCTGTGTAGTTTTTATGTGAAGATATTTCCTTTTCCCCAGTAAGCCTCAAAGCGCTCCAAATATCCACTTGTAGATTATACAAAAATAGTGTTTCCAAATGGCTCAATCAAAAGAAAAGATCAATTTTGTGAGGTTAATGCACACATCACAAAGACGTTTCTCAGGATACTTCTGTGTAGTTTTTTTGTGAACGTATTTCCATTTGCATCATAGGCCTAAAAGCGGTCCAAACAGCCACTTGCAGATTCTAAAAAGAGTGTTTCAAAACTACTCAATGAAACGAAAGGCTCAAATCGGTTAGCTGAATGCACACATCACAAAGAAGTATATCAGAAGGCTTCTGTGTAGTTTTTATGTGAAGTTATTTCCTTTTCCACCACAGGCCAAAATAGGCTACAAATATCCACTTACAGATTCTACAAAAAGAGAACTTCAAAACTGCTCTATCAATAGATAGGTTCAACTCTGTGAGTTGAATGCACACATCACAAAGTAGTTTCTCAGAGTGTTTCTGTGTAGTTTTCTTGTGAAGATATTTCCTTTTCTGCCATACACCTCAAAGCACTCCAAATATCCACTTGCAGATTCTACAAAAGGAGACTTTGAAAACTGCTCAATCAAAAGAAATGTTCAACACTGTGAGATGAATGCACACACCACAAAGCAGTTTCTCAGAATGCTTCTGTGTAGTTTTTATGTGAACATATTTCCTTTTCCACCAAAGGCCTCAAAGCGCTCCAAATATCCACATGCAGATTCAACAAAAACAGTTTTTCCAATCTGCTCAACCATTAGAATGGTTCAACTTTGTGAGATGAATGCACACATCACAAAGAAGTTTCTCAGAATGCTTCTGTGTAGTTTTCATAAGAAGATATTTCCTTTTCCACAACAGCGTGCAAAACGCTTCAAATATCCCCTTACGGATTCCACAAAAAGAGTGTTTCCAAACTACTCAAATCAAAAAATGATTTCAACTCTGTGAGATGAATGTACACATCACAAACTTGTTTCTCAGAATGTTTCTGCCTAGTTTTTATGCGAAGATAGTTCCTTTTTCACCATAGGCTGCAATGTACTCCAAATATCCACCTGCAGATTCTACAAAAGTGAGTTTCAAAACTGCTCTATCAAAAGATCAGTTCGTCTCTGTGAGTTGAATGCATACATCAAGAAGAAGCTTCTCAAAATGCTTCTGTGTAGTTTTTCGGTGAAGATAGTTCTTTTTCTACCATAGGTCTCAAACCAATCCAAATATCCACTTGTAGATTCTATAAAAAGAATGTTCAAAATTGCTCAATAAAAATAAAGTTTCAACACCGTGAGATGAGTGCACAAATCACAAAGAAGTTTCTCAAAATGCTTCTGGGTAGTTTTTCTGTGAGGATAGTTCCTTTTCTACCATGTGCCACAAAGGGCTCCAAATATCCACTTACAGATTCTACAAAAAGAGAGATTCACAATTGCTCTATCAAACAATATGTTCAACTTTGTGAGTTGAACACAAATATCACAAGTATTTTCTCCCAATGCTACTGTGTAGATTTTATGTGAAGATATTTCTTTTCCCTCCATAGTCCACAAAGTGCTCCAAATATCCACTTACACATTCTAGAAAAAGATTGTTTGGAAACTGCACAATGAAAAGAAAGGTTCAAATATATGAGATGAATGCACACATCACAAAGAAGTTTCTCAGAATCTTTCTGTGTAATTTTTATGTGAAGATATTTCCTTTCCCACCTTAGGTCTTAAAACACTCCAAATATCCACTTGCAGATACCACAAGAAGATTGTTTCAAAACTGCACAATCAAAAGAAATGTTCAATTCTGTTTGATGAATGCACATATCACAAAGAAGTTTCTCAGAATGCTTCTCTGTAGTTTTTATGTGAAGATATTTCCTTTTCCACAATAGGCCTCAAAGGGCTCCAAATATCCACTTTCATATTCTATGAAAAGAGTATTTCCAAACTGCTCAATCATAGGAAATGTTCAACTCTGTGAGATGAATGCACACATCACAAGAAATTTCTCAGAAACCTTCAATGTAGGTTTTATGAGAAGATAATTCCTTTTCCACAATAGTTCTCAAAACACTCAAAATATCCACTTGCAGATTTTACAAAAAGAGTATTTCAAAACTGCTCAATCCAAAGATACTTCAACTCTGTGAGTTGAATGAGCACAACAAAAAGATGTTTCTCAGAATATTTCTGTGTAGTTTTTATGTGAAGATATTTCCTTTTCCACAATGGGCCTCAAAGTGCTCCAAATATCCACTTGCAGATTCTACAAAAAGATTTTTTCAAAACTGCTCCATCAAAAGAAAGTTTCACCTCTGTGAGATGAATGCACATACCACAAAGAAGTGTCTCAGAATGCTTCTATGTAGTTTTTATGTGAAGATATTTCCTTTTCCACAATAAGCCCCAAAAGGCTCCAAATATTCACTTGCAGATTCTAAAAAAACAGTGTTTCAAAACTGCTCAATCAAAAGAAAGGTTCAACTATGTGAGAAGAATGCTCACATCACTGAGAAGTTTCTCAGAATGCTTCTGTGTAGTTTTTATATGAAGGTATTTATTTTCCCACCGTAGGCCACAAAAGGCTCCAAATATCCACTTGCAGATACTATGAAATGAGAGTTTCAAAACTGCTCATTCAAAAGATAGGTTCAACTCTGTGGTTTGAATGCACACAGCACAAAGAAGTTTCACAGAATGCGTCTGTGTAGTTTTTATGTGAAGATATTTCCTTTTCCACCATAGGCTGCAAAGGGCTCCAAATATCCACTTGCAGATTCTACAAAAAGAGAGTTTCAAAACTGCTCTATCAAAAGATAGGTTCAACTAAGTGATATGAATGCACACATCACAAAGTAGTTTCTCAGAATGCTTCTGTGTAGTTTTTATGTAAAGATATTTCCTTTTCCACCATAGGCCTCAGAGCACTCCAAATATCCACTTGCAGATTCTACAAAAAGATATTTTCAAAACTATTCAATCAAAAGAAAGGTTCAAATCTGTCAGTTGAATGTACATATCACAAACAAGTTTCTTGGAATGCTTCTGTGTAGTTTTTATGTGAAGATATTTCCTTTTCCACAATAGACTTCCAAGTGCACCAAATATCCACTTGCAGATTTTACTAAAAGAGTGTTTCCAAACTACTCAATCAAAAGAAATGTTCAACTCTGTGAGATGAATGCACACATCACAAAGAAGTTTCTCCGAATGCTTCTGTGTAGTTTTTGTGGAAAGATATTTCCTTTTCCACAATAGGAATCAAAGCACAGCAAATATCCACTTGAAGACTCTACAAAAAGAGTGTTTCAAAACTGCTCAATCAAAAGAGAGTTTCAACTCTGTGAGATGAGTGCACACATCAGAAAGAAGTTTCTTAGAATGCTTCTGTGTAATTTTTATGTAAAAATATTTCCTTTTCCACCATATGCCCCAAAGGTCTCCAAATATCCATTTGCAGATTCTACAAAAAGTGAGTTTAAAAAATGCTCTATCAAAAGATAGGTTCAACTCTGTTGTTTGAATGCACACATTACAAAGAAGTTTCTCAGAATGCTTCTGTGTAGTTTTTATGTGAAGATATTTCCTTTTCCACCATAGGCCTGAAAGAGCTCCAAATATGCACATGTAGATTCTACAAAAAGAATGTTTCAAAACTGCTCAATCAAAAGAAAGTTCAACTCTGTGAGGTGAATGCACACATCACAAAGAAGTTTCTCAGAATGCTTCTGTGTTGTTTTCATGTGAAGATATTTCTTTTCCCACCATAGACCTCTAAGTGCTTCAAATTTCTACTTCCAGGTTCTATAAAAAGAGAGTTTCCAAACGGCTTAATCTAAAGAACGTTTTAACTCTGTGAGATGAATGCGCATATCAGAAATGAGTTTCCCGGAATGCTTCTGTCTAGTTTCTAAGTGAAGATATTTCCTTTATCTCAGTAGGCCACAAAGCCCTCTAAATATCCTCTTGCAGATTCTACAAAAAGTGTGTTTTAAAACTGCTCAATCAAAAGAAATGTTCAAGTCTGAGGGATGAATGTACACATCACAAAGAAGTTTCTCAGAATACTTCGGTCTAGTTTTTATGTGAAGATATTTCCTTTTCCACTATAGGCGGCAAAGCGCTCCAAATATCCACTTGCGGATTCTACAAAAAGAGTGTTTCAAAACTACTCAGTCAAAAGAAAGGTTCAACTCCGTGAGTTGAATGCACACATCACAAATAAGTTGTTCAGAATGCTTCCGTCTAGATTTTACGTGAAGATATTTCCTTTACCGGCAATGGATGCAATTCGTTCCAAATATCCCCTTACAGATTTTACTAAAAGAGTCTTGCAAAACTGCTCAATCAAAATAAAGGTTCAACGCTGTAAGATGAATGCACACAACACATTGAAGTTTTTCAGAATGCCTCCATCTAGTTTTTATGTGAAGATATTTCCTTTTCCACAATACACCTCAAAGTGCTCTAAATGTACACTTGCAGGTTCTGCAAAAAGGGTGTTGAAGAACTGCTCAATGAAAGGAAGGTTCAACTGCGTGAGACGAATGCACAGATTACGAAGGAGTTTGTCAGAATATTTCTGTGTCGTGTTTGTGTGAAGATATTTCCCTTTCCACCATAGGCATCAAAGTGCTCCAAATGTCCACTTGCAGATTCTACAAAAACTGTGTTTGCAAGATGCTCAATCGAAAGAAATATTCAACTCTGAGATGAATGCACACATCACAGAGAAGTTTCTCAGAATGATTCTTTCTAGTTATTATGTGAAGATATTTCGTTATCCACCACATGCCTCAAAGCAACCTTAATGTCCACTTGTAGATTCTACAAAAACTGTGTTTCCAAGCTGTTCAATCAAAATAAATATTCAATTCTGTGAGATGAATGCACACATCACAAAGAAGTTTCTCAGAATGGTTCTGTCTAGTTATTATTTGAGTATATTTCGTTATCCACCAAAGGACTCAAAGAGCTCCAAATGTTCACTTGCAGATTCTACAAAAAGAGTGTTTCAAAAGTGTTCAATGGAAATTAAGGTTCAACTCTGTGAGATGAATGCACACATCACAAAGAAGTTTGTCAGAATGTTTCTCTCTATAGTTTTTATGTGAAGAATCTTCCTTTTCCATCATAGGCTTCAAGGCGCTCCAAATGTCCACATGCAGATTGTACAAAGTGTTTCAAGGCTGTTTAATCAAATGAAAGTTTCAACCCTGTGAGATGAATACACACATCACAAAGAAAATTGTCAGAATGCTTCTGTCTAGTTTTGTGAAGATATTTCCTTTTCCAAAATAGGCCTCAGTGTACTCCAAGTGTCCACTTGCAGATAGTAAAAAAATGGTGTTTCAAAACTGCTCAATCAAAACTAAAGTTCAACTCTGTGAGTTCAATGCATATATCACAAAGAAGTTTGTCAGAATGCTTCTGTCTAGTTTTTATGTGAAGATATTTTCTTTTCACCAAATGCCTCAAATCGCTCCATGTGTCCACTTGCAGATTCTACAAAAAGAGTCTTTCCAATCTGTTAAATAAAAAGAAAGGTTCAACTCTGTGAGAAGAATGAACAAATCACATAGAAGTTTCTCAGCGTGCTTCTGTCTAGGTTTTATGTGAAGATATTTCCCTTTCCACCATAGGCGTCAAAGTGCTCCAATCCACTACACTGCATTCCATTTCGTCCCATTCCATTCCACTCCATTCCACTCCAATCCACTCCACTCCAATGCACTCCATTCCATTCCATTCCTTTCGATTCCACTCTATTCCAATCCAGGGTATTACATACAATTTTTTGAAAGGATCTCATTCTGTCTCCCAGGCTGGAGTGCAGTGGCACAGTGTCAGCTCACATTTCATTTCATCATTCCATTCCATTCCGTGGCATTCCATTCCATTCTATTCCATCCCACTCCACACCACTCCACTCCACTCCACTCCATTCCATTCCATCCCATTTCACTCCACTACATTCCACTCCAATCCACTCCACTCCACTTGACTCCACTCCACTCCACTCGACTCCACTCCAATATACTCAGTTTCAATTCCATTCCATTCCATTCAACTCCATTGCATAACACTCCTTTATTTTGACAGGATCTCACCCTGTCAAAAAGTCTGGACTGCAGTGTCACAATCTCAGCTCACATTTCATTTCACCATTCCATTCCATTCGATTCCATTCCTTTCAACTCCATTCCATTCCACTCAACTCAACTCCACTCCACTCCATTCTACCCCAATCCATTCCATTACACTAACTTCCATTCCATTCCTTTCTTTTGACAGGATGTCACTCTGTCATCCAGGCGGGAGTGTACTGGAACAATCTCAGCTGATATTTCACTTCACCTTTCCAATGCATTGCTTTCCATTCCATTCCATTCCATAACATTCCACTCCACTGCACCCAACTCCAATCCACTCCACTCCAGTCCATTCCACTTCAATCCACTCAACTCCATTCCCTTCCATTCCATTCCATTCCATTTCATTCCACTCCATTACCCGCCACTCCACTCCAGTCTACTCCACTCCATCCCATTTCATCCCACTCCATTCCACTCCATTCCACTCCACTCCACTCCACTCCATTTCATTCCAGTCCATCCCATCCCATTCCACTCCATTCCACTCCACTCCACTTCATTCTAGTCCACTCTACTCCACTCCACTCCACTCCATTTCATTGAATCTCATTACATTCCACTCCATTCCACTTCACTCCACTCCACACCACTCTACTCTACTCCACTCCATTCCATCCCATTCCATTCCATTCCACAGCATTCCACTCCACTCCACTCCAGTAAACTCAACTCCACTCCATTGCATTCTATTCCACTTCAATCGATTCCACTTCACTCCATCCCTTTCTTTCGACAGGGTCTCACTCTGCTCCACATTCTATAGTGCAGTGGCACAACCTCAGCTCACATTTAATTTCACCATTCCATTCCAATCCATTCCATTCTATTCCATTCCATTGCATTCCATTCCATTCCACTCAACTCCAATCCATTCCACTCCAGTACATTCCATTAATACCAGTCCACTCTACTACACTCCATTCCATCCCATTCCACTTCACTCCATTCCACTCCCCTCCACTCCACTCCAATCCACTCTACTCCACTACACTCCATTTCATTGCACTCCATTCCATTCTACTCCATTACATTCCCTTCAATTCCACTCCATTCCACTCCACTCCCCTCCATTCCATCCCATTTCATTCCATTCCATTCCATTCCACTACATGCACTACACTAGTCTCCACTCCATTTCATTGCATTCCATTCCACTCCATTCCATTCCACTCGACTCCACTCCACTCCACTCCATGCCACTCCACTCCACTCCATTCCATTCCATTCCATTCCATTCCATTCCATTCCATTCCACTCCACTCAACTCCATTCAATTCCTTTCCATTCCCCTCCACTTCATTGTATTCCATACCTTTCTTTAAATAGGATCTCACTCTGTCACACAGGCTGGAGAGCAGTGTCACAATCTCAGATCACATTTCATTTCACCATTCCTTTCTATTCCATTATATTCCACTCCATTCCACTCCAATCCACTCAATTCCACTTCACGCCATTCCATTCAATTCCACTCCACTCCACTCCTCTCCTCTCTATTTAATCCCATTCCATTCCACTCCAATCCAATCCACTACACTACACTCCGTTCCTTTCCATTACATCATATTCCACTCCGCTCCATTCCACGCCAATCGACTCCACTCCATTCCATTCCATTTCATTCCAATACACTCCATTACATTATATCCCTTTCTTTTGACAGAATCTGACGCTGTCACCCAGGCCGAAATGCAGTGGCACAATCTCAGCTTACATTTCATTTCACAATTCCATTCCATTGCGTTCTGTTCTGTTGCATTCCACTCCACTCAATTCCACTCAACTAAACTCCAATCCACTCCCCTCAACCCCACTGCCATCCACTCCACTTCGTTACACTCCATCTCAATCCTTTCCACTCCATCCACTCCACTGCAGTCCACTCCACTCCATTCCATTTTATTCCATCCCATTCCATTCCACTACTTTCAAAACCACTCCACTCCACTCCATTCCATTCCATTCCAACCCTTTTCATTCCAGTCCATTCCATTCCATTCCATTTCATTTCATTCAATTGGAATCCATTCCATTCCATTCCATTTCATTTCATTCAATTGGAATCCATTCCATTCCACTCCTTTCCATTCCATTCCTTTCCATTCCATTCCAACCCATTCCACTCCATTACATTCTACTCCACTCCACTCCATTCCCCTCCTATCCACTTCATTACATTCTACTCCACTCCATTACATTCCTTTCTTTAGGCAGGATCTCACTCTCTCACCCAGGCTGGAGTGCAGTGGTGAATCTCAGCTCATATTTCATTTCTCCATTCCATTCCATTCCATTCCATTCCACTCCACTCCACTCCAAACCATTCTATTCCATTCCATTCCATTCCATTCCATTCCATTCCATTCCATTCCATTCCATTCCATTCCATTCCATTCCATTCCATTCTATTCCATTCCATTCCATTCCACGGCATTTGCAGTGCACTGGTCTCCATTCGACTCCACTCCACTCCACTACACTCTACATCATTCCATTCCTATGCATCCCATTCTATTCGGCTGCAACCCCCTCAACTCCAATCTGCTCTACTACACTCCAGTCCACTCCACTCTACTCCACTCCACTCCATTACACTCAATTCCTTCCATTCAACTCCATTCCATTCAATTCTTTTCCTTCGACAGGATCTCACTCTGTCACCCAGGTTGGAGTGCAGTGGAACAATCTCATCTCACATTTCATTTCACCATTCCATTCCATTGCATTCCACTCAACTCCACTCCATTCCATCTCATTGAGTTCCACTCCATTCCACTCTACTCAACTCCACTCCACTCCATTTTATTCCATTAAATCAAATTCCTTTCCACACCATTAAACTCCACTCCACTCTACTCCACTCCACTCCATTCCATTCCATTCCATTCCATTCCATTCCATCCCATTCTATTGAACTCCATTCCACTCCACTCCATTCAATTCCATTCCACTTCATTCCATTTGATTCCTTTCTTTTGAAAGTATCCCACTCTGAAACCCAGACTGGAGTGCAGTGGCACAATCTCAGCACACATTTCATTTCACAATTCCATTAAATTCCATTAAATTCCATTCCATTCCACTCCACTCCACTCTAGTCCACTCCTCTCCGCTCCATTCCACTCCATTCCACATCACTCCAATCCAGTCCATTCCACTCCATCCCATTCCATTCCACTCCATTCCTCTCCACTCCATTCCACTCCACTTCACTCCACTCCACTTCATTCCATTCCATTCCATCCCATTCCATTCCACTCCATTAAACTCCACTCTGCAACACTCCTTCCCCCGCCATTCCATTCCATTCCACTCCATTCCTTTCCATTCCATTCGATTCCATTCCGTTACATTCTATTCGATTCAATTCCTCTCCATTACTTTGCACTCCACTACACTACACTACACTCCATTCCATTGCATTCCTTTCCACTGCATTCCACTCCTTCCCTTTCCAATACTTTCTTTTGACAGGATCTCACTCTGTCACGCAGGATGGTGTGCAGGGGCACATTCACAGCTCACATTAGATTTCACCATTGCATTCCATTCCATTTCACTCCACTCCATTCCATTCCATTCCACTACACTCCTCTCCACTCCACTCCACTCTATGCTACTCCACTCCATTCCAATCCACTCTATCCCATTTCATTCCACTCCACTCCACTCTATTCCATGCCATTCCATCCTGTTCAATTCCATTCCATTCCATTCCATTCCATTCCATTCCATTCCATTCCATTCCATTCCATTCTGTTTTGTTCCATTCCATTCCATTCCATTCCGTTGCATTCTGTTCCATTCCATTCCACTCCAATCCATTCCATTCCTTTCTTTCGACATGATCTCAATCAGTCACACAAGCTGAAGTGCAGTGGCACAATATCAGCTCAGATTTCATTTCACCATTCCATTCCATTCCATTCCACAGCATTCCACTCCACTCCACTCCAGTAAACTCAACTCCACTCCATTGCATTCTATTCCACTTCAATCGATTCCACTTCACTCCATCCCTTTCTTTCGACAGGGTGTCACTCTGCTCCACATTCTATAGTGCAGTGGCACAACCTCAGCTCACATTTAATTTCACCATTCCATTCCATTCCATTCCATTCTATTCCATTCCATTGCATTCCATTCCATTCCACTCAACTCCAATCCATTCCACTCCAGTACATTCCATTAATACCAGTCCACTCTACTACACTCCATTCCATCCCATTCCACTTCACTCCATTCCACTCCCCTCCACTCCACTCCAATCCACTCTACTCCACTACACTCCATTTCATTGCACTCCATTCCATTCTACTCCATTACATTCCCTTCAATTCCACTCCATTCCACTCCACTCCCCTCCATTCCATCCCATTTCATTCCATTCCATTCCATTCCACTACATGCACTACACTAGTCTCCACTCCATTTCATTGCATTCCATTCCACTCCATTCCATTCCACTCGACTCCACTCCACTCCACTCCATGCCACTCCACTCCACTCCATTCCATTCCATTCCATTCCATTCCATTCCATTCCATTCCATTCCACTCCACTCAACTCCATTCAATTCCTTTCCATTCCCCTCCACTTCATTGTATTCCATACCTTTCTTTAAATAGGATCTCACTCTGTCACACAGGCTGGAGAGCAGTGTCACAATCTCAGATCACATTTCATTTCACCATTCCTTTCTATTCCATTATATTCCACTCCATTCCACTCCAATCCACTCAATTCCACTTCACGCCATTCCATTCAATTCCACTCCACTCCACTCCTCTCCTCTCTATTTAATCCCATTCCATTCCACTCCAATCCAATCCACTACACTACACTCCGTTCCTTTCCATTACATCATATTCCACTCCGCTCCATTCCATGCCAATCGACTCCACTCCATTCCATTCCATTTCATTCCAATACACTCCATTACATTATATCCCTTTCTTTTGACAGAATCTGACGCTGTCACCCAGGCCGAAATGCAGTGGCACAATCTCAGCTTACATTTCATTTCACAATTCCATTCCATTGCGTTCTGTTCTGTTGCATTCCACTCCACTCAATTCCACTCAACTAAACTCCAATCCACTCCCCTCAACCCCACTGCCATCCACTCCACTTCATTACACTCCATCTCAATCCTTTCCACTCCATCCACTCCACTGCAGTCCACTCCACTCCATTCCATTTTATTCCATCCCATTCCATTCCACTACTTTCAAAACCACTCCACTCCACTCCATTCCATTCCATTCCAACCCTTTTCATTCCAGTCCATTCCATTCCATTCCATTTCATTTCATTCAATTGGAATCCATTCCATTCCATTCCATTTCATTTCATTCAATTGGAATCCATTCCATTCCACTCCTTTCCATTCCATTCCTTTCCATTCCATTCCAACCCATTCCACTCCATTACATTCTACTCCACTCCACTCCATTCCCCTCCTATCCACTTCATTACATTCTACTCCACTCCATTACATTCCTTTCTTTAGGCAGGATCTCACTCTCTCACCCAGGCTGGAGTGCAGTGGTGAATCTCAGCTCATATTTCATTTCTCCATTCCATTCCATTCCATTCCATTCCACTCCACTCCACTCCAAACCATTCTATTCCATTCCATTCCATTCCATTCCATTCCATTCTATTCCATTCCATTCCATTCCACGGCATTTGCAGTGCACTGGTCTCCATTCGACTCCACTCCACTCCACTACACTCTACATCATTCCATTCCTATGCATCCCATTCTATTCGGCTGCAACCCCCTCAACTCCAATCTGCTCTACTACACTCCAGTCCACTCCACTCTACTCCACTCCACTCCATTACACTCAATTCCTTCCATTCAACTCCATTCCATTCAATTCTTTTCCTTCGACAGGATCTCACTCTGTCACCCAGGTTGGAGTGCAGTGGAACAATCTCATCTCACATTTCATTTCACCATTCCATTCCATTGCATTCCACTCAACTCCACTCCATTCCATCTCATTGAGTTCCACTCCATTCCACTCTACTCAACTCCACTCCACTCCATTTTATTCCATTAAATCAAATTCCTTTCCACACCATTAAACTCCACTCCACTCTACTCCACTCCACTCCATTCCATTCCATTCCATTCCATTCCATTCCATTCCATTCCATTCCATTCCATTCCATCCCATTCTATTGAACTCCATTCCACTCCACTCCATTCAATTCCATTCCACTTCATTCCATTTGATTCCTTTCTTTTGAAAGTATCCCACTCTGAAACCCAGACTGGAGTGCAGTGGCACAATCTCAGCACACATTTCATTTCACAATTCCATTAAATTCCATTAAATTCCATTCCATTCCACTCCACTCCACTCTAGTCCACTCCTCTCCGCTCCATTCCACTCCATTCCACATCACTCCAATCCAGTCCATTCCACTCCATCCCATTCCATTCCACTCCATTCCTCTCCACTCCATTCCACTCCACTTCACTCCACTCCACTTCATTCCATTCCATTCCATCCCATTCCATTCCACTCCATTAAACTCCACTCTGCAACACTCCTTACCCCGCCATTCCATTCCATTCCACTCCATTCCTTTCCATTCCATTCGATTCCATTCCGTTACATTCTATTCGATTCAATTCCTCTCCATTACTTTGCACTCCACTACACTACACTACACTCCATTCCATTGCATTCCTTTCCACTGCATTCCACTCCTTCCCTTTCCAATACTTTCTTTTGACAGGATCTCACTCTGTCACGCAGGATGGTGTGCAGGGGCACATTCACAGCTCACATTAGATTTCACCATTGCATTCCATTCCATTTCACTCCACTCCATTCCATTCCATTCCACTACACTCCTCTCCACTCCACTCCACTCTATGCTACTCCACTCCATTCCAATCCACTCTATCCCATTTCATTCCACTCCACTCCACTCTATTCCATGCCATTCCATCCTGTTCAATTCCATTCCATTCCATTCCATTCCATTCCATTCCATTCCATTCCATTCCATTCCATTCTGTTTTGTTCCATTCCATTCCATTCCATTCCGTTGCATTCTGTTCCATTCCATTCCACTCCAATCCATTCCATTCCTTTCTTTCGACATGATCTCAATCAGTCACACAAGCTGAAGTGCAGTGGCACAATATCAGCTCAGATTTCATTTCACCATTCCATTCCATTCCATTCCACAGCATTCCACTCCACTCCACTGCAGTAAACTCAACTCCACTCCATTGCATTCTATTCCACTTCAATCGATTCCACTTCACTCCATCCCTTTCTTTCGACAGGGTGTCACTCTGCTCCACATTCTATAGTGCAGTGGCACAACCTCAGCTCACATTTAATTTCACCATTCCATTCCATTCCATTCCATTCTATTCCATTCCATTGCATTCCATTCCATTCCACTCAACTCCAATCCATTCCACTCCAGTACATTCCATTAATACCAGTCCACTCTACTACACTCCATTCCATCCCATTCCACTTCACTCCATTCCACTCCCCTCCACTCCACTCCAATCCACTCTACTCCACTACACTCCATTTCATTGCACTCCATTCCATTCTACTCCATTACATTCCCTTCAATTCCACTCCATTCCACTCCACTCCCCTCCATTCCATCCCATTTCATTCCATTCCATTCCATTCCACTACATGCACTACACTAGTCTCCACTCCATTTCATTGCATTCCATTCCACTCCATTCCATTCCACTCGACTCCACTCCACTCCACTCCATGCCACTCCACTCCACTCCATTCCATTCCATTCCATTCCATTCCATTCCACTCCACTCAACTCCATTCAATTCCTTTCCATTCCCCTCCACTTCATTGTATTCCATACCTTTCTTTAAATAGGATCTCACTCTGTCACACAGGCTGGAGAGCAGTGTCACAATCTCAGATCACATTTCATTTCACCATTCCTTTCTATTCCATTATATTCCACTCCATTCCACTCCAATCCACTCAATTCCACTTCACGCCATTCCATTCAATTCCACTCCACTCCACTCCTCTCCTCTCTATTTAATCCCATTCCATTCCACTCCAATCCAATCCACTACACTACACTCCGTTCCTTTCCATTACATCATATTCCACTCCGCTCCATTCCACGCCAATCGACTCCACTCCATTCCATTCCATTTCATTCCAATACACTCCATTACATTATATCCCTTTCTTTTGACAGAATCTGACGCTGTCACCCAGGCCGAAATGCAGTGGCACAATCTCAGCTTACATTTCATTTCACAATTCCATTCCATTGCGTTCTGTTCTGTTGCATTCCACTCCACTCAATTCCACTCAACTAAACTCCAATCCACTCCCCTCAACCCCACTGCCATCCACTCCACTTCGTTACACTCCATCTCAATCCTTTCCACTCCATCCACTCCACTGCAGTCCACTCCACTCCATTCCATTTTATTCCATCCCATTCCATTCCACTACTTTCAAAACCACTCCACTCCACTCCATTCCATTCCATTCCAACCCTTTTCATTCCAGTCCATTCCATTCCATTCCATTTCATTTCATTCAATTGGAATCCATTCCATTCCATTCCATTTCATTTCATTCAATTGGAATCCATTCCATTCCACTCCTTTCCATTCCATTCCTTTCCATTCCATTCCAACCCATTCCACTCCATTACATTCTACTCCACTCCACTCCATTCCCCTCCTATCCACTTCATTACATTCTACTCCACTCCATTACATTCCTTTCTTTAGGCAGGATCTCACTCTCTCACCCAGGCTGGAGTGCAGTGGTGAATCTCAGCTCATATTTCATTTCTCCATTCCATTCCATTCCATTCCATTCCACTCCACTCCACTCCAAACCATTCTATTCCATTCCATTCCATTCCATTCCATTCCATTCCATTCCATTCCATTCCATTCCATTCCATTCCATTCTATTCCATTCCATTCCATTCCATTCCACGGCATTTGCAGTGCACTGGTCTCCATTCGACTCCACTCCACTCCACTACACTCTACATCATTCCATTCCTATGCATCCCATTCTATTCGGCTGCAACCCCCTCAACTCCAATCTGCTCTACTACACTCCAGTCCACTCCACTCTACTCCACTCCACTCCATTACACTCAATTCCTTCCATTCAACTCCATTCCATTCAATTCTTTTCCTTCGACAGGATCTCACTCTGTCACCCAGGTTGGAGTGCAGTGGAACAATCTCATCTCACATTTCATTTCACCATTCCATTCCATTGCATTCCACTCAACTCCACTCCATTCCATCTCATTGAGTTCCACTCCATTCCACTCTACTCAACTCCACTCCACTCCATTTTATTCCATTAAATCAAATTCCTTTCCACACCATTAAACTCCACTCCACTCTACTCCACTCCACTCCATTCCATTCCATTCCATTCCATTCCATTCCATTCCATTCCATTCCATTCCATTCCATCCCATTCTATTGAACTCCATTCCACTCCACTCCATTCAATTCCATTCCACTTCATTCCATTTGATTCCTTTCTTTTGAAAGTATCCCACTCTGAAACCCAGACTGGAGTGCAGTGGCACAATCTCAGCACACATTTCATTTCACAATTCCATTAAATTCCATTCCATTCCACTCCACTCCACTCTAGTCCACTCCTCTCCGCTCCATTCCACTCCATTCCACATCACTCCAATCCAGTCCATTCCACTCCATCCCATTCCATTCCACTCCATTCCTCTCCACTCCATTCCACTCCACTTCACTCCACTCCACTTCATTCCATTCCATTCCATCCCATTCCATTCCACTCCATTAAACTCCACTCTGCAACACTCCTTCCCCCGCCATTCCATTCCATTCCACTCCATTCCTTTCCATTCCATTCGATTCCATTCCGTTACATTCTATTCGGTTCAATTCCTCTCCATTACATTGCACTCCACTACACTACACTACACTCCATTCCATTGCATTCCTTTCCACTGCATTCCACTCCTTCCCTTTCCAATACTTTCTTTTGACAGGATCTCACTCTGTCACGCAGGATGGTGTGCAGGGGCACATTCACAGCTCACATTAGATTTCACCATTGCATTCCATTCCATTTCACTCCACTCCATTCCATTCCATTCCACTACACTCCTCTCCACTCCACTCCACTCTATGCTACTCCACTCCATTCCAATCCACTCTATCCCATTTCATTCCACTCCACTCCACTCTATTCCATGCCATTCCATCCTGTTCAATTCCATTCCATTCCATTCCATTCCATTCCATTCCATTCCATTCCATTCCATTCCATTCCATTCTGTTTTGTTCCATTCCATTCCATTCCATTCCGTTGCATTCTGTTCCATTCCATTCCACTCCAATCCATTCCATTCCTTTCTTTCGACATGATCTCAATCAGTCACACAAGCTGAAGTGCAGTGGCACAATATCAGCTCAGATTTCATTTCACCATTCCATTCCATTCCATTCCATTCCATTGCACTCCACTCCACTCCACCGCAATCCATTCCTCTCCACCCCACTCCCCTCCACTCCACTGCATTCCATTCCATACCTGTCCATTCCATTCCATTCCTTTCTTTCAACAGGATATCACTCTGTCACGAAGGTTGGAGTGTAGTGGCAGAATCTCTTTTCACATTTCATTTCAGCATTCCGTTCCATTTCATTTGATTCCACTCTGTTCTATTCCATTCCTTTCTTTTGACAGTATCTCACTCTGTCACCCATGCTGGACTGCAGTCGCATAATGTCAGGTCACATTACATTTCACCATTGCATTGCATTCTATTCCATTCCATTCCATTCCATGCCATTCCATTCCATTCCATGCCATTGCTTTCCATGCCATGCCATGCCATGCCATTCCAATCCATTCCACTCCATTCCATTCTATTCCTTCCCTTTATTTTGAAAGGATCTGACTCTGTCACACAGGCTGGAGGGCAGTGGAAGAATCTCAGCTCACATTTCATTTCACTATTCCATTCCATTCCATTCCATTCCACTCCACTCCACTCCACCCCACTCCACTCCATTCCTCTCCCTCCACTCAACTCCACTCCACTCCACTCCACTGTACTCCATTCTATCCCAATCAATTCCATTACACTAACTTCCATTCCATTCCTTTCTTTGGACACGATCTCACTCTGTCACACAGGGTGGAGTGCAGTGGCACAATCTCAGCTGACATTTCATTTCAACTTTCCATTCCATTCCTTTCCATTCAATTCCATACTTTTCCATTTCATTCCACTCCACTCCACTTCACTCCACCCAATTCCATTTCATTCCATTCCATTCAAATGCATTCCATTCCTTTCCTTTCTTTCGACAGTATCTGACTCTCTCACAAAGGACTTAGTGTAGTGTCATAATTTCAGCTCACATTTCATTTCACCGTTCTATTCCTTTCCATTCCATGCCATTCAATTCCATTCCATTCCACTGCAATCCACTCCTCTCCACTCCATTCTATCCCATTCAATTCCAGTCCATTTCAATCCACACCACTTCACTCCAGTCAATTCCATTCCATCCCATTCCATTCCACTCCATTCCACTCCACTCCACTCCATTCAATTCCATTTCATTCCATTCCAATACATTCCATTCCATTCTGTCTTTCAACAGGATCTCACTTTGTTACTTAGGCTGGAGTGCAGTGTCACAATTTCATCTCATATTTCATTTCAACATTCCATTCCATTCCATTCCATTCCATTCCATTCCATTCCATTCCATTCCATGCCATGCCATTCCACCACACTCCGCTCTGCTCCACTCCACTCCATGACATTCCGTTCCACTCCATTCCATTTCATTCCTTTCTGTCTACAAGATCTAACTCTCTCACAATGGTTGGAGTGCAGTGGCAGAATCTCAGCTCACATTTCATTTCACCAATCCATTTCATTCCACTCCACTCAATTCCAATCCACTCCAGTCAATTCCGTCCCATTTCATTCCACTCCATTCCACTCCACTTCACTGCACTCCACTCCACTCCATTCCATTCCACTCCATAGCATTCCATTCCCGTCCACTCCACTCCACTCCACTCAACTACTCTCCACTCCATTGCATTCCATTCTATTTGACTCCATTGCATTCGATTCCTTTTCTTTGACAAGATCTCACTCTGTCCCTCAGGCTGAAGTGCAGTGGCACAATCTCAGCTCAAGTTTCATTTCACCATTCCATTCCACTCCATTCCATTCCATTCCATTCCATTCCAATAAACTCCACTACACCCAATTCAATTGCATTCCATTCCATTCCACTGCATTCCATTCCATTCCTTTCTTTTGACAGTATCTCACTCTCTCACACAGGCTGGAGAGCAGTGGCACAATCTCAGCTCACATTTCATTTCACTGTTGCATTCCTTTCTATTCCATTCCATACTATTCCATTCCATTCCATTCCATTCCACTTCACTCAAATCCATTAAATTCCACTCCACTCCACTCCTCTACATTCCATTCCATTCCATCCCAGTCCATTCCACCACACTTCACTCCACTCCATTCCACTCCAATCCACTCCATTCCACTCCAATGCATTCTATTCCATTACATTACATCCCAAAGCATTCCACTCCATTCCACTCCACTCTACTCCACTCCATTCCATTCGAATACACTCCATTACATTACATTCCTTTCTTTCGATGGGATCTCACTTTATCACCCAGACTCGAGTGGAGTGGCACAATCTCAGCTCACATTACATTTCACCATTACATTCCATTCTGTTTCTTTCCATTTCGTTCCATTCCATTCCACTCCACTCCATGTCACTCTACTTGACTCCATTGCAATCCACTCCACTCCAGTCCACTCCACTTCATTACACTCCGTTCCATTCCATTCCACTTCATTCCACTCCACTAGCCTCCAGTGCACTCCAGTCCACTCCACTCCATTCCATTCCATTCCATTCCATCCCATTCCATTCCACTCCATTCCACACCACACCTCTCGACTCCATTCTATTCTATTTCATTCCATCCCATTCCATTCCACTCTATTCCACACCACTCTACTCGACTCCATTCCATTCCAATCCATTCGAACCCCTTCCGTTCCATTCCTTTCCATTCCTTTTCCCCTCCATTCCATTTCTTTCCCGACTTTCGACAGTATTTCACTCTGTGACACAGGCTGGAGTGCAGTACCACAATCTCATCCCACATTTCTTTCCACCATTCCATTCCAATCCATTCCACTCCACATCACTCCACTCCACTCCAATCCACTCCCTTCCACTCCATTCCATTCCACTCCATTCCTTTCCATTCCTTCCTTTCAATAGGATCTCACTCTGTTACACAGGCTGGAGTGCAGTGACACAATCACAGCTCGCATTTCATTTCAACATTCTATTCCATTCCATTCCATTTCATTCCATTCCATTCCATTCCACTCCACTCCATTCAATTTCACTCTACTCCACTCCAATCCACTCCATTCAATTCCATCCCATTCCATTCCACTCCACTCGACTCCATTCCACTCCATCCCTTTCCATTCCACTGCATTCCACTCCACTCAACTCCACTCCATTGCACTCCATTCCATTCCATTCCACTCCCTTCCATTCCATTCCTTTCTTTCTACAGGATCTCACGCTCTCACCAAGGCTGGAGAGCAGTGGCACAATCTCTGCTCACATTTGATTTCATCATTGCATTGCATTGCATTGCATTCCATTGCATTCAATTCAATTCCTCTCCATTCCATTCCATTACCATCCACTCCACTCCATTCTACTACAATACACTACACTCCACACCATTCGATTCCATTCCGTTCCACTCCATGTTATTGCATTCCACTCCATTTCACACTAATGCACTCCTCTCAACTCCACTCCACTCCACTCCACTCCATTCCCCTCCATACCATTCTATTCCACTTTATTCTCCTCCACTCCACTCCATTCTTCTCTACTTCAGTCCACTCCACTCCACTCCCTTCCACTCCACTCGATTACATTTCAATCCTTTCCATTCCGTTCCTTTTTTTCAAAAGGATCTCACTCTGTCACCCAGGCTGGAGTGCAGTGGAACAATCTCTGCTCACCTTTATTTCACCATGACATTCCCTTCCATTCCATTCCATTCCATTCTATTCCATTCCATTCCATTCCATTCCATTCTATTCCTTTCCATTCCATTCAACTCCATTCCATTCTAATCCATTCCTTTAAATTTCATACCATTGCAGTCCACTCCACTCTATTCCAATTCACTCTATTCCACTCCACTCCATTGCATCCCATTCCATTCCATTCCACTCCAGTCTGATCCACTCCACTCTACTTCTTTTGATTCCATCCCATTCCATTCCAATCAATCCATTCCACTCCACTCCACTCAATTCCATTCCATCCCATTCTATTCCACTACATTCCACTACATGCCATTCCACTTCTTTCCATTCCATCCCATTCCATTCAACTCCAATCCACTCCACTCCAGTCCAATCCTGTCTACTCCATTCCATTCCACTCCAACCCATTCAATTCATGCAAATTCATTTCACTCCATTCCACTACACTCCATTCAATTCCATTCTATTCCATTCCATTCCACTCCACTCCTTTCCATTCTATTCCTTTTATCGACAGGATCTCACTCTGTCACCCAGGCTGCAGTGCAGTCACACAATCTCAGCTCACATTCCATTTCACAATTCCATGGCATCGCATTCCTTTTTATTCCATCCCATTCCATTCCATTCCACACAATTCCTCTCCACTCCACTCTGCTGCATTCCATTCCATTCCACTCCACTCTATTCCACTCCATCCTAATCCATCCAATTCCTTTCCACTCCATTCCACTCCACTCCAATGCAATCCATTCCATTACATTCCACGCCATTCCACTCCACTCCACTCCCCTCCATTCTTTTCCATTCAATTCCACTCCATTCCATTCCTTTCTGTCAACAAGATCTCACTCTGTCACACTGGCTGGAGTGCAGTAGCACAATCTCAGCTCACATTTCATTTCTCCATTTCACTCCACTCCACTCCACTCAATCCAATTGTATTCCACTCCATTCCACTCCACTTCTCTGCACTCCACTCCACTCCATTCCATTGCACTCCATACCATTCCATTCCCCTCAACTGCACTCCACTCCTGTCCTCTTCTCTCCACTACATTCCATTCCACTCCATTCCATTCCATTCCTTTTCTTTGACGGGATCTCACTCTGTCACTCAGGCTGGAGTGCAGTGGCACAATCTCAGCTCACATTTCATTTCACCATTCCATTTTATTCCATTGCATTCCATACCATTCCCTTTAATTCCAGTCAATTTCAATCCACTCCATGCCATTCCATTCCATTACTTTCCAGTCAGTTCCACTCTATTCAACTCCACTCCACTCCACTATATTCCATTATATCCCGTCTCATTCCACTCCTCTTCACTCCTCTCCACACTATTCCATTCCATTCCATTCCACTCCATTGCACTCCATTCCTTCCTTTCGACAACATCTCACTATGTCACGCAGGCTGGGGTGGAGTGGCACAATCTCAGCTCACATTTCACTTCACTATTCCATTCCATTCCATTCCATTCCATTCCATTCCATTCCATTCCATTCCACTCCACTGCACTGCACATCATTCTACTCCACTCCATTCCATTCCATTCCATTCCATTCCATTCCATTCCATTCCACTCTTTCCCACTCCATTCCACTCCAGTTCACACCAATCCACTCTTCTGCACTCCATTCCATTCTATTCCATCCCATTCCTTTCCACTGAATTCCACTCCACTCCACTCCACTCCACTCCTCTCCATTCAATTCCATTTCATTCCATTCCACTCCATTCCATTCCATTCTGTCTTCAACACGATCTCACTTTGTCACTTAGGCTGGAGCACAGTGTCACAATTTCAGCTCACAATTCTTTTCACTTTTCCATTCCATTTCATTCCATTCAATTACATTCCACACCATTCCACCACACTCCCCTCTACTCCATTCCATTTCATTGTATTCCATTCCATTTCATTCCATTCCATTTCATTCCATTCCATTCCATTCCTTTTGTCTACAAGATCTAACTCTGTCACACCGGTTGGAGTGCAATGGCAGAATCTCAACTCACATTTCATTTCACCAATCCATTTCATTCCACTCCACTCAATTCCACTCCACTCCAGTCAATTCCATCCCATTGCATTCCACTATATTTCACTGCACTCCACTCCATTCCATTCCACGCCATACCATTCCATTCCCGTCCACTCCACTCCACTCCATTAAACTACGCTCCACTCCATTGCATTCCATTCCATTCCACTCCATTGCATTCCATTCCTTTTCTTTGACAGGATCTCACTCTGTCCCTCAGGCTGAAGTACAGTGGCAAAATCTCAGCTCAAGATTCATTTCACCATTCCATTACATTCCATTGCATTCCATTCCATTCCATTTAATTCCAATCTACTCCACTCCACTCCACTGCATGCCATTCCATTCCATTCCATTCCAGTACATTTCACTCCATTCCACTCCACTCCACTCTGCTATATTCCAGTCCATCCAGTTCCATTCAACTCCATTCCACTCCTCTCCACTCTACTCTACTCCACTATACTCCTCTCCCCTCCATTCCATTCCAATGTATTCCATTCCATTCCATTCCATTCCATTACACTCCACTCCATTCCATTCCACTCCATTCCATTCCAGTCCTTTCTTTCAACATCTCATTCTATCACACAGGCTGGAGTGCACTGGCAAAATCTCAGCTAACTTTTCATTTCACCATTCCATTCCATTCCACGCCATTGCAATCCACTGTACTCCACTCCACTCCATTCGCTTCCATTCCATTCCACTTCATTCTACTCCACTCCCCTCCACTTCATTCCAATCCATCCCGTTCCATTCCACACCGTAAAACACCACTCCGCTCCACTTCATTGCATTACATTCCATCCGATTCCATGCTACTCCATCCCACTCCACTCCACTCCACTCCAATACATTCCATTCAATTTCATTCCATTCTACTCCATTCCATTCCATTCCTTTCTTTCAACAGGATCTCACTCTGTCACACAGGCTCAACTGCACTTTTCCAATCTCAGCTCACATTTCATTTCACCATTCCATTCCATTCCATTCCATTCCATTCCACTCCACTGCATTCCAGTCAAATCCATTTCATTCTATTACATTCCATTCCATTCGACTCCATTCCACTCCACTCCACTCCACACTACTACAATCCACTCCATTCCATTCCATCCCTTTCAATTCCACTCCACTCCATTCCACTCCACTCCACTCCATTCCTCTCCATCCCATTTCATTCCACTCCCCTCCATTCCACTCCTCTCCACTCCCCTCCAATCTACTCCATCCCATTCCATTCCACTTCATTCTACTCCACTCAAATCCACTTCACTCCACCCCAGTGCATTCCATTCCATTCCACTCCCCTCCATTTTCTTCCACTCCCTTTCATTCCATTCCTTTCTTTCGAAAGGATCTCACTCTCTCACCCAGGGTGGAGTTCAGAGGCACAATCTCAGCTCACATTTCATTTCACCATTCTATTCCATTGCATTGCATTCCACTGCACTCCATTCCATTGCATTCCATTCCATTGCATTCCATTTCATTCCATTCCACTCCACTCCACTCCATTCCACTCCACTCCACTCCACTCCATTCTGTTCATTTACATTTCATTACATTCCTTTCTTTTGATAGGATCTCACTCTTTCACCCAGTTTGGAGTGCAGTGGAACAATCTCAGTTCACATTTCAATGCACCATAGCTTTCCATTCCATTCCATTCCATTCCATACCACTCCATTCCTTTAAATTCCATTCCATTACAGTCCACTGCACTCCACTGCACTTCAGTCCACTCCACTCCATTCCATCCCATTCCATTCCAATTCATTCGACTCTACTCCACTCCAATTTTACAATCCATCCTATTCCATTGTATGGCAATCCACTCCACTCCACTCCACTGCTGTCCACTCCATTCCATTCCATTCTATCCAATTCTATTGAAGCCAATCCACTCCATTCCACTCCACTCCATTCTATGCCATTCCATTCCATTATATTCCTTTCAATTTCATTACTTTCTTTTGACAGGATCTCACTCTCTCACCCAGATTGGAGTGCAGTGGTACAATCTCAGCTCACATTTCATTGCATCATAGCATTCCATTCCATTCCATTCCACTCCATTCCTTTAAATTCCATTCCACTCCTGTCCACTCCACTCCACTACGATTCACTCCACTCTACTCCACGGTACTCCACTCCACTCCATTCCATCCCATTCCTTTCCACTCCATTCCACTCCAATCCACTTCTTTCCATTCCATCCCAATCCATTCCACTCCAATTGGCTCCACTCCACTCCTGTTCACTCCATTCCATTCCACTCCATCCCATTCCATTCACGCCAATCGAATCCACCCCACTCCACTCAACTCAACTCCATTCCATTCCATTCCATTCCATTCCATTCCATTCCATTCCATTCCATTCCATTCCATTCCATTCCATTCCGTTCCCATCCATTCTGTTCCATTCCATTCCATTCCATTCCGTTCCGTTCCGTTCCGTTCCGTTCCGTTCCGTTCCATTCCATTCCATTCAACTGTGTTCCATTCCATTCCATTCCTTTCCATTTCATTCCATTCCACTCCTTTCCATTCCATTCATTTCTTTCGACAGGATCTCACTATGTTACCCATGCTGGAATGCAGTGGCATAATCTCAGCTCACATTTCATTTCACCATTCCATTGCGTTCCATTCCATTGCATTCCACACTTTTCAATTCCATTCCATTCCACTGCATTCCATTTCATCACATTCCACTCCACTCAGCTCCACTCCACTCCACCCTGCTGCTTTCCATTCCTTTCCATTCCACTCAATTCTACTCCATTCGACTCCACGCCTCTCCACTCCACCCCATTCCATCCAATTCCATTCCATTACAATCCACTCCACTCCTTTCCATTCCATCGCATTGCACTCCATTCCACTTCATTTCACTGCACTCCACTCCATTCCATTCCACTCGATACCATTTCATTAAATTCCACTCTACTCCACTCCAGTCTATTACTCTCCACTCCATTCTATTACACTCCATTCCATTCCATTCCTTTTCTTTGAGAGGATCTCACGCTGTAACTCAGGCTGGACTGCAGTTTCACAATCTCAGCTCCCATTTCTTTTCACCATTCCATTCTATTCCATTCCATTCCATTCCATTAAATTTAATTCCAATCCTCTCTGCACCACTCCACTCCACTGCACTCCACTCCACACTCTTCCATTCCATTACATTACAGCAACTCCACTACATTCAATTCCACACCACACCACTAGATTCCATTCCATACCTTCTCATTCCACTCCATTCCACTCCTCTCCACTCCGCTCCACTCCACTCCAGTCCTCTCCAATTGATTCCATTCCATTCCATTCCATTCCATTTCATTCCACTCCAATCCACTCTATTCCATTCCATTCCACTCCAATCCACTCCATTCCATTCCATTCCTTTCTTTTGACAGCATCACCCTCTGTCACAAAGGCTGTAGTGCAGCAGTGCAATCTCAGCTCACATTTCATCTCACCATTCCATTTCATCCCATTCCATTCCATTCCATTCCATTCTACTCCACTGCACTTCACTGCACTCTACTCCACTCTATTCCAAACAATTCCATTCCATTCCATTCCACTTCACTCCACTCCACTCCACTCCATTCCAATCCATCCTATGCCATTCCACTCCATTCCACACCACTCCATTCAAATCCACTCCACTCCATTCCATTCTATTCCATACCATTCCATTCAAATCCATTCTGCTACACCCCAATCCACTCACCTCTACTCCATTCGACACCATTCAATTTCATTCAATTCCTTTCCACTCTATTCCATTCCATTCCTTTCTCTCTACAGGATCTCTTTCTGTCACACAGTGACAGTGTTCAGTGGCGCAATCTCAGCTCACATTTCTTTTAACCGCTCCATTCCATTTTATTCCATTGCAATCCATTCCATTCCATTCCGTTCCACTCCACTCCACTCTGCTGCATTCAATTCCTTTCCACTGCATTCCATTCCACTGCTTTACACTCCACTCTACTCCACTCCCCTCCTCTCTGTCCTGTTCCATCCAGTTCCATTCCACTCCTTTCCACTCCACTCCCTTTCATTTCATTCCATCCCATCTCATTCCACTCCATTCAACTCCACTTCACTAAACTGCACTCCACTCCACTCCATTCAATTCCCTTCCATTCCACTCTATTCCATTCCATTCCTTTCTGTCAACAAGATCTCAGTCTCTCATACTGGCTGGAGTGCAGTGGCACCATCTCAGCTCACGTTTCATTTCTCTATTCTATTCCATTCCACTCCACTCCACTCCACTCCATCGAAGTGCATTCCACTCCATTCCACTACACTTCACTGCACTCCACTGCACTCCATTCCATTCCACTCCATACAATTCCCTTACACTCCACTCCACTCCTGTCAACTACTCTCCACTCTATTCCATTCCAATCCATTCCATTCTCTTCCTTTTCCTAGACTGGATCTGACTCTTTCACTCAGGCTGGAGTACAGTGGCACACTCTCAGCTCACATTTCTTTTCACCATTCCATTGCATTCCATTCCCTTCCATTCCATTTAATTCAAATCCATTCCACTCCACTCCACTCCACTCCATGCCATTCCATTCTATTACATTCCAGTCCATTCCCCTCCATTCTGCTCCACTCCACTACGCTATATACCATTACATCCTGTCTCATTCCACTCCATTCCACTCTTCTCCACTCTACACCACTCCACTCGTCTCTACTCTATTCCATTCCATTCCATTCCACTCCATTCCACTCCATTCCATTCCATTCCTTCCGTTTGACAACATCTCACTCTGTCACGCAGGCTGGAGTGCAGTAGCGCCATCTCAGCTAACATTTCGTTTCAACATTCCATTCCATTCCATTCAATTCCATTCAATTCCACTCAACTCTACTGCATTCCCCTCCGCTCCACTCTATTCCATTCCATTCCATTCCATTCCATCACATTCGATTCCACTCTATTCCACACCACTCCACTCCACTCCATTCCACACCACTCGACTCCATTCCACTCCATTCCTTAACATTCCATTCCACTCCATTCCATTCCACTTTATTCCACTCCACTCCATTAAATTCCATTCCCTCTTTCAACAGGATCTCACTCTGCCATACAGGCTGGAGCGCAGTGGCATAATCTCAGCTCACATTTCATTTCACCATTCTGCTGCATTCCATTCCATTCCACTCCATTCCACTCCACTCCTTTCTACTCTATTCCATTCCATTCCATTCCATTCCACTCCATTCCATTCCATTCCTTCCGTTAGACAACATCTCACTGTCACACAGGCTGGAGTGCAGTAGGGCAATCTCAGCTAACATTTCCTTTCAACATTCCATTCCATTCCATTCAATTCCACTGAACTCTACTGAATTCCCCTCCCCTCCACTCTATTCCATTCCATTCCACTCCATCCCATTCGATTCCACTGTATTCCACACCACTCCACTCCACTCCATTCCAAACCACTCGACTCCACTCCACTCCATTCCTTTCCATTCCATAACATTCCATTCCACTAGATTCCACTCCACTTTATTCCACTCTGCTCGATACAATTCCATTCCTTCTTTCAACAGAATCTCACTCTGCCATAGAGGCTGGAGCGCAGTGGCATAATCTCAGCTCACATTTCATTTCACCATTCCATTGCATTCCATTCCATTCCATTCCATTCCACTCCACTCTACTCAAGTCCACTTCACTCCATTCCATTCAATTCCAATGTACGCCACGCCACTCGTCTCCTCTCCATTCCATCCGATTCCATTCCATCCCTTCCACTCCACTCCATTCCGTTCCTTACCATTACATCACATTCCACTCCACTCCACTCGACTCCACTCCACTCCACTCCATTCCATTCCATTCCAATACAGTCCATTATATTACATTCATTTCTTTTGACAGGATCTCACTCTGTCATCCAGGCTGGAATGCAGTGGCACAATCTCAGCTTACATTTAATTTAACAGTTCCATTCCTTTCCATTCCATTCCATCCCATTCCACTCCACTCCACTCAATTCCACTCCACTCCACTCCAGTCCACGTCACTCCATTCCATTCAATTCCATCCTATTACATTCCACTGCATTTCACACCACTCCACTCTACTCCACTCCACTCCAATCCACTCTACTCCATTCCATCCCATTCCATTCCTCTCCATTCCATTCCATTCCATTAAACTCCATTCCATTTCAATCCATTCTTTTCCATTCCATTAAACTCCATTCCATTTAATTCCCTACTTTCCACAGAATCTCACTCTGTGAAACAGGCTTGAATGCAATAGCAAAATCGCATCTCACATATCATTTCACTGTACCATTCCTCATCATTCCACTCCACTTCACTCCACTGTACTCCTCACCAATCCACGGCATTCCACTCCATTCCATTCCACTCCATTCCATTCCATTCCTTTCTTTCGACAGGATCTCACTCTGTTGCCCAGGCTAGAGTGCAGTGTCAAAATCTTAACTCACATTTCATTACACCATCCCAATCCATTCTGTTCCATTCCATTCCATTCCATTCCATTCCATTCCATTCCATTCCATTCCATTCTATTCCACTACTCTCCACTCCATTCCACTACATTATATTCCACTCCATTCTATTCCATTTCACTCCACTCCACTCCAATCCAATCCATTCCATTTCACACCATCCCATTCCACTCCACTCTACTCCAATCCAATCCATTCCATTCTACTCCCTTACATTCCATTCCTTTTGACAGGATCTCACTCCCTCACCCAGGTTGGATTGTAGTTGCACAATCTCACCTCACATTTCGTTTCACCACTCTATTCCATTCCATTACATTGCATTCCATTTCATTGCATTCCATTAATTGTATTCCAATCCATTCCATTTCATTCAATTCCATTCCACTACACTCCATCCAACTCCAATACACTCCACTCCACTCAATTCCATTCCTTTCCAATCCAGTCCACTCCACTGCACTCCACTCGACTCCACTCCTCTCCACTACTCTCCACTCCATTCCAGTCCCCTCCATCCCATTGTTTTTCACTGTATTCCCCTCCACTGCACTGTAATCCACTCCTGTCCACCCACTTCATTCCACTCCATTCCTTTCCACTCCTTTGAATTCCATTCCTTTTTTTCTACAGGATCTCACTCTCTCACCCAGTTTGCAGTGCAGTGGAACAATCTCAGCTCCCGTTTCGTTTCACCTTTCCATTGTATTCCATTCCATTCCATACCATTCCATTGTATTCCATTTCATTCCACTCCACTCCATTCCAATACACTCCATTCTACTACGTTACACTCCATTCATTTCCATTCCAATCCATTCCACTCTGTTTCATTCCATTCCTTTCTTTCGACAGGATCTCACTCTGTCACATAGGCTGAAGTGCAGTGGCAAAGTCTCACCTCCCATTTCACTTCACCATTCCATTCCATTCTATTCTATCCACTCCATTCCACTCCACTCCACTCAATTCCATTCCATTCCACTCCACTCCACTTCACTCCAGTCCACTCCATTCAATTACATTCCATTTCATTCCACTTCTATTCATTCCATTCCCTTCTTTCAACAGGATCTCACTCTGTCACCCAGCCTGGAGTTCAGTGGCACAATCTCTGCTCACATTGCATTTCCCCATTCCATTGCATTCCATTCCATTGCATTCCATTGCATTCCATTCCACTCTGCTGCATTCCATTCCATTCCATTCCACTTCATTCCACTCCACTCTACTCCACTATTCTATACTCCATCCCTTTCCATCCCATTCAATTCCAATCCACTCCACTCCAGTATACTCTACTGCATTCCCTCCCATCTCATTCCAAGCCATTTGACTCAAATCCACACCACTCCACTCCACTCAACTCAACTCCATTCCATTCCATTCCACTCCACTCCACTCCATTCCATTCCATTCCATTCCATTCCATTCCATTCCATTCCATTCCATTCCATTCCATTCCATTCCATTCCATTCCTTTCCATTCCATTCCATTACTTTCTGCCGAGAAAATCTCACTCTCACACTGGCTGTAGTGCAGTGTCGCACTTTCAGCTCACATTTAATTTCACCATTTCTTTCCACTCCTTTCCACTCTAATCCACTCCACTCCACTCCATTCCATCCCATTGCATTCCACTCCATTCCACTCCACTTCACTGCACTCCACTCCACTCCATCCCATTCCACTCCCTACCATTCCATTCCCCTCCAATGCACTGCACTCCAGTCAACTCCTCTCCACTCCATTACAATCCATTCCACTCTATTACATTCCACTCCTTTTTTTCAAAAGTATCTCACTCTGTCCCTCAGGCTGGAGTGCAGTGGCTCTGCACTCCATTTCATCTCACATTTCATTTCACCATTCCATTGCATTTCCTTTCATTGCCTTCCATTTAATTGCCATCCACTCCACGTCATTCCGTTCCATTCCATTCCACTCCATTTCACTCCATTCCCCTCCATTCCACTAAACTCCACTCCAATTCATTCCATTCCATGCCATCCCATTTCACTCCATTCCACTCCTCTTCACTCTGCTCCACTAAACTCCACTGTACTCCTCTCCAATCCGTTCCTTTCCATTCCCTTCCATTCCGTTTTATTACATTCCATCTGTTTCTTTCAACAGCATCTCACACTCAACCAGGCTGGAGTGCAATGACACAATCTCAGCTCACATTTCATTTTACCATTCCATTCCATTCCATTCCTTTCCATTCCATTCCATTCTACTCTACTGCACTCCACTCCACTCCAGTCCATTCCATTCCATTTCACTCCATTCCACTCCACTGCATTCCACTCCATGTAATTCCATTACATTACATTCCACTCCATTCCATTCCTTTCTTTCGACAGGATCTCACTCTGTCACAAAGGCTGCACTGCAGTGGCCAATATCAGCTCACATTTCGTTTCACCATTCCACTCCATTCCATTCCATTCCATTCCATTCCACTCCACTCCACTCCAATCTACTCCATTCCATTCCATACAATTCCATGCCACTCCACTCCATTCCACTCCATTCCACTCCATCCCATTCCATTCCAATCCATTCCACTCCAGTCAACTCCACTTCACTCCACTCCATTCCATTCCATCCCATTCCATTCCATTCCATTCCATTCCATTCCATTCCATTCCATTCCATTCCATTCCATTCCATTCCATTCCGTTCCATCCCATTCCATTCCATTCCACTCACTTCCATTCCATTCCACACCTTCCATTTGATTCCTTTCTTTTGAAAGGATCTTTTTCTCTCACCCAGGCTGGAGTGTAGTGGCACAATCTGAGATCACATTACATTTCACCATGCTATTCCTTTGCATTCCATTGCACTCCATTCCATGGTATTCCGTTCCATTGCATTCCGTTGCATTCCATTACATTCCATACCATTCCATTGTATTCCATTGCATTCCGTTCCATTCCATTTCATTCCATTCCTTTCCACTCCTTTCCATTCCATTCCATTCCATTCAACTCCACTCCATTACACTCCTCTCCACTCCACTCCAATCCATTCCATTCCACTCTCTTACATTTCATTCCTTTCTTTTGACAGAATCTCACTCCCTCAACCATGCTGGAGTGCAGTGGCACAATCTCACCTCACATTTCATTTCAGAGTTCTATTCCATTACATTCCGTTGCATTCCATTAGTTGTATTCCATTCCATTCCATTTCATTCAATTCCATTCCCCTACATTCCATTCAACTCCAATAAATTCCTCTCCATTCCATTCCATTCCATTCCATTCCATTCCATTCCGTTCCTTTCTATTCCTTTCCACTCTAGTCCACTCCGCTGCATTCCACTTGACTCCGCTGCACTCCACTACTCTCCACTCCATTCCAATCCCCTCCATCCCATTGTATTCCACTTCAGTCCCCTCCAGTCCACTCTACTCCACTTCTGTCCACTTGACTTCACTCCACTCCATTCCATTCCTCTCCATTGAATTCCATTCCTTTCTTTCACCAGGATCTCATTCTCTCACCCTTTTTGCAGTGCAGTGGAACAATCTCAGCTCACATTTCATTTCACCTTTCCATTCTATTCCATTCCATTCCATTCCATTCCATTCCATTCCATTCCATTCCACTCTGCTCCATTCCACTCCACTCCACTACACTCCATTCATTTCCATTCCAATCCGTTCCACTCCATTCCATTCTGTACCTTTCTTTCGACAGGATCTCACTCTCTCACACAGGCTAAAGTGCAGTGGCAAAATTTAAGTTCATATTTCACTTCACCATTCCATTCCATTCCATTCCACTCCACTCCTCTCAATTCCATTCCATTCCACTCCATTCCACTTCACTCCAGTCCACTCCATTCAATTACATTCCATTTCATCCCACTCCTATCCATTCCATTCCTTTCTTTTGACAGGATCTCATTCTGTCACCCAGCCTGTAGAGCAGTGGCACAATATCAGCTCACATTTAATTTCATCATTCCATTGCATTGCATTCCATTCAATTCCATACTATTCCATTCCATTCCATTCCAATCTGCTGCATTTCATTCCATTCCATTCCACTTCACCCTACTCCACTACTCTACACTCCATCCCATTTCATCCCATTCAATTCCACTCCACTCCACTCTATTGCATTCCCTCTCACCCCATTCCAGCCATTCCAGTCAAATCCACACTACTCCACTCCACTCTACTCCACTCCATTCCATTCCATTCCATTGCATTCCATTCCATTCCATTCCATTCCATTACTTTCTGTCGAGAAAATCTCACTCTGTCACACTGGCTGTAGTGCAGTGTTGCACTTTCAGCTCACATTTCATTTCACCATTCCTTTCTATTCCATTCCTCTCCACTCAACTCCACTCCACTCCACTCCATTCTATATCATTGCATTCCACTGCATTCCACTCCACTTCACTGCACTCCACTCTACTCCATTCCATCTCACTCCCTACCATTCCATTCCCCTCCACTCCACTCCATTCCAGTAAACTCCTCTCCACTCCCTTCCATCCATTCCATTCCATTCCATTCCATTCCATTCCATTCCATTCCATTCCGTTTTATTCCATTCCACTCTATCACATTCCATTCTTTTTCTTCGACAGTATCTCACTCTGTCCCTCAGGTTGGAGTGCAGTGGCACAATCTCAGCTCACATTTCATTTCACGATTCCATTGTATTTCCTTCCATTGCATTCCATTTAATTGCAATCCACTCCTCTCCACTCCACGCCATTCCATTCCATTCCAGTACCTTCCACTAAATTCCACTGCATTCCACTACACTCCACTCCACTTCATTCCATTCCATGTCGTCCTATTTCACTCCATTCCACTCCTCTCCACCTACTCCACTCCACTGCACTCATCTCCAATGCATTCCGTTTCATTCCGTTCCATTCCATTCCATTCCACTCCATTCCATTCCATTCCGTTCCATTCTGTTCCATTCCGTTCCATTCCATTCCGTTCCGTTCCGTTCCGTTCCATTCCATTCCATTCCATTCCATTCCCTAAAATTCCATTCCATTCCAGTCCACTCCACTCCACTCCTCTCCATTCCATCCCATTCTGTTCCACTCCATTCCACTCCACTCCACTCCTCTTCTTTCCATTCCATCCCATTCGATTCCATTCCAGTCCACTCCACTCCACTCCTGTCCACTCCATTGCATTCCATTCACGCCAATCCACTCCACTCCACTTAATTCCATTCCATTCAACTCCTTTCCATTCCATTCCTTTATTCGACAGGATGTCTCTCTGTCACCTAGCTGGAGTGCAGTGGCACAATCTCAGCTCACGTTTTATTTAACCATTCCATTTTATCCATTGCATTCCATTCCATTCCACTCTGCTGCATTCCATTCCATTCGATTCCATTCCACTCCATTCCACTCCTATGTACTCCACTCGACTCCACTCCACTCCACCACAATCCACTCCATTCCATTCCACTCCATTACATTCTATTCCAATTCATTCCCCTGCACTCCACTCCCCTCTACTCCGTTCCAGTCCACTCCACTCCACTCTATTCCGCTCCACTCCGTTACATTCCACTCCATAACATTCTCTTCCAATACATTCCCCTGTACTTCGTTCCAGTCCACTCCACTCCACTCTACTCCGCTCCACTCCATTCCATTCCGCTCCATTCCATTACATTCCTTTTTTTCAACAGCATCTCTCAGTGTCACCCAGGCTGGAGTAGTGACACAATCTCAGCTCACGTTTCATTTAACCATTCCATTGTATTCCATTGCATTCCATTGCATTCCATTCCATTCCATTCCATTCCATTCCATTCCATTCCATTCCATTCTGTTCCACTTCAGTCTGCTGTATTCCATTTCATTCGATTCCATTCTACTCCATTCCTCTCCAAACCACTCCACTCAACTCCACTCCACTCCACCACACTCCACTCCATTCCATTACACTCCATAATATTCTATTCCAATAAATTCCTTTCCACTCCACTAAACTCAACTCCATTCCAGTCCACTCCACTCCACTCCACTCCACTCCGTTCCATTCCACTCAATTCCATTCCGCTGCATTCCATTCCATTCCTTTCTTCCGTCAAAATCTCACTCTGTCATCCAGGTTAAAGGGCAGTTGAACAATATCAGCTCACATTTCGTTTCACCATAGCGTTCTATTCCATTCCATTCCTTTAAATTCCATTCCATTTCAGTCCACTCCACTCCACTCCACTTCACCCCACTCCACTCCACTCCACTTCATTCCTTCCCATTCTATTCCACTCCATTCCACAACACTCCAATCCACTCAACTTCTTTCCATTCCATCCCATTCCATTCCACTCTAATCCACTGCACTCTACTCCACTCCTTTCCACTCCATTCCATTCCACTCCATCCCATTCCATTCACGCCAATCCACTCCACTCCACTCCTTTCCACTCCACTACATTGCATTCCTTTCCACTCTTTTTCATTCCATTCCTGTCTTTTGACAGAATCTCACTCTTTCACCCAGGCTGGAGTGCAGTGGCACAATCTCAGCTCACATTTCATTTTACCATTCCATGGCATTCCATTTCATTGCATTCCATTCCATTTCATTAATTTCCATTCCACTCAACTCCACTCTGCTGCATTCCATTCCATTCCATTCCATTCCATTCCATTCCATTTCATTCCATTCCATTTCATTCCACTCCACTCTACTCTACTCCTCTCCACTCCATCCCATTGCATCCCATCCCATTCCATGCCATTCCACTCTACTCCATTCCGTTCCATTCCATTCCATTCCATTCCATTCCATTCCATCCCACTCCATTTCATTCTGTGCTTTTCTTTCAACAATATCTCGCTCTGTCACACTGGCTGGAGTGCAGTGACAGAGTCTCAGGTCACATTTCATTCTACATTCCATTCCATTCCACTCCACTCCACTCCACATCACTCCACTCCACTTCACTCCATTCAATCCCATTGCATTCCGCTCCATTCAACTCCACTTCACCGCACTCCACTCCACTTCATTCCATTCCACTCCCCAACCTTCCATTCCACTCCACGAGAATCCACTGCAGTGCACTACTCTCCACTCCATTCCATTTCACTCTATTCCATTCCATTCCTTTTCTTCTACAGGATATCTCTCTGTCACTCAGGCTGGAGTGCAGTGTCACAATCTCAGCTCACATTTCCTTCACCTTTCCATTCCATTACATTGAATTCCATTCCATTCCATTCCATTCCATTGTGCTCCATTCCATTACATTATGTTCCATTTAATTCCAATCTATTGCACTGCATTCCTCTCCACACTACTCCATTCCATTCCATTCTATTACATTCCAGTTCAATCCACTCCATTGCACTACATTCCACTCCAATTTTTTCCATTACATCCCGTTTTATTTCACTCCATTCCACTCCTCTCCACTCTACTGCATTCCACTCCTCTCCACTCTATTCCATTCGATTCCATCCCATTCGAATCCATTCCACTCCACTCCTTTCCTTTTCATTCCATTCCATTCCATTCCATTCCATTCCATTCCATTCCATTCCATTCCATTCCATTCCATCCCATACCATTCATCTCCGTTCCATTCCATTCATTACTTTTAACATCATCTCACACTGTCACGCAGGCTGGAGTTCGGTGATACAATCTCAGCTCACATTACATTTCACCATTCCATTCCATTCCATTCCATTCCATTCCATTCCATTCCATTCCATTCCTTTGTGTTCCATTCCACTCAACTGCACTGAATTCCACTCCACTCCACTCCCTTCAATTCCATTCCATTCCATTTCATTCCATTCCATTCCATTCCACTCCATTCCAGTCCATTCAATTCCACTCCATTCCATTCTATTCCATTCCACTCCTTCCCATTCCATTCAACTTTTTTCCACACGACTCCACTCCACTCCACTCCATTCCACAACACTCCACTCCAATCCACTCCATTCCATTCCTTTCCATTTGATGCCATTCCATTCCACTCCATTCCATTCCATTCCATTCCATTCCATTCCATTCCATTGCATTCCATTCCATTCCATTCCATTCCATTCCATTCCATTCCATTCCATTCTTTCCTTTGACAGGATCTCACTGTGTCACACAGGCTGGAGTGCAGTGGCACAAACTCAGCTTACATTACATTTCACCATTCCATTCCTTTCCACTTTATTCTACTCCACTCCACTCAAGTTCACTTCACTCATTTCCATTCTTTTCCACTGCACTCCACTCCATTCCTCTACCCTGCATTCCATCCCCTTCCATTTCACTCCATTCCACTCCATTCCACTCCATTCCACTCCACTCCACTCCACTCCACTCCATTCCATTCCATTCCATTCCATTCCATTCCATTCCATTCCATTCCATTCCATTCCAATACACTCCAGTACATCACATACTTTTCTTTCGACAATATCTCACTTTGCCCCCCAAGCTTGAATGCAGTGGCACAATCTCAGCTCAACTTTCATTTAACCATTCCATTCCATTACATTACATTTCAGTGTATAACATTGTATTCCATTAGGTAACATTCCGTTCAGTTCTGTTCCACTCCACTCCATTCCACTCCACTCCACTCTAGTCCACCCCAATCCACTTCATTCCATTCCATTCCATTCCATCTCATTCCACTCCATTACACACCACTCCACTCCATTCCATTCCACTCCATTCCTTTCCTTTCCACTCTATTCCATTCCATTCCATTCCATTCCATTCCATTCCATTCCATTCCATTCCATTCCATTCCATTCCATTCCATTCCATTAATCTCCTTTCTATTCCATTGCCTACTTTCGACAGACTCTCAGTCTGTGACACAGGCTTGATTTCAGTAGCACAATCTTACCTCACATTTCATTTCACCATACCATTCCACTGCATTCCACTCCACTTCACTCCAGTCCACTCCACTCCACACCAGTCCACGCCATTCCACTCCATGTCATTCCACTCCATTTCATTCCATTCCTTTGTTTCAACAGGATCTCACTCTGTCACCCGGGCTGGAGTGCAGAGGCCCAATCTCAACTCACTTTTCATTAAAATGTTCCATTCCATTCTATTGCATTCCATTCTATTCCAGTTCATTCCATTCCTTTTCATTAAATTCCATTCCATTTCATTCTATTAAATTCCATTCCACTCCACTCCACTCCGTTGCATTCCATTCCACTCAACTACACTCCACTCTACTCCAATCCACTCCATTCCATTCCATCCCCTTCCATTCCACTCCATTCCTCCCAATTCCATTCCATTCCACTCTGTTCCAGTCCACTCCACTCCACTCCACTACAATCCATTCCATTCCATTACACTCCATTCCTCTCTTTGCCATTCCACTCTGTTCTTTCGACAGGATCTCACTTTATCACCAAGGCTGGAGTAACGTGGCATAATCTCAGCTGGCATTTCATTTCAACATTCCATTGCATTCCATTACAATGCATTCCACTCCATTCCATTTCATTCCATTCCATTCCACTCCACTCCACTCCACTCTGCCTCATTCCATTCCATTCCATTTCACTCCATTCCACGCCAATCTACTCCATTCCCCTCCACTCTGTTGTATTCCATTCCACTCACTTCCATTGCATTCCTTTCGTTCAACAGGATCTCACTCTGTCACCCAGGATGGAGTGTCGTGGCAAAACCTCAGCTCACATTTCGTTTCACCATTCCTTTCCATTCCATTTAATTCTTTCCATTACCCTCCACTCCACTCCAGTCGACTCAACTCTGCTCCATTCCACTCCAGTCCACTCCACTCCAATCTAGCACAATCCACTCTATTCCACTCAATCCCTTTCCATTCCATTGCATTCCAATCCACTCCACTCCACTCCTCTCCATTGCATTTCATCATATTCCATTCCACTCCATTGCAGTCCACTCCACTCCACTCCTCTCCACTCCACTCCATTCCATTCCATTCCATTCCATTCCATTCCATTCCATTCCATTCCATTTCTTTCCATTCCATTCTGCTCCATTCTATTACATTACATTCCCTTGATTTCCAATCCATTGCACTGCACTCCTCTCCACTCCACTCCATGCCATTCCATTCTAGTCCATTCCACTCCATTCCACTACACTCCACTCCCATTTGTTCCATTACCTCCCGTTTCATTTCACTCTATTCTACTCCTCTCCACTCTATTCCACTCGATTCCATTCCATTCTTTTCCATTCCATTCCATTCCTCTCCATTCCATTCCACTCCAATCCACACCACTCCACACAACTCCACTTCACTCCATTCCACTCAACTCCACTCCATTCCATTCCACTCCACTACATTCCATTCCATTCCACTCCATTCCATTCCATTCCACTCCACTCCACTCCATTCCATTCCATTCCATTCCATTCCATTCCATTCCATTCCATTCCACTCCACTCCACTCCATTCCATTCCATTCCATTCCATTCCATTCCATTCCATTCCATTCCATTCCATTCCTTTGCATTCCATTCCTTTCTTTTGACAGGATCTGACTCTGTCACCCTGGCTCATGTGCAGTGGCATAATCTCAGCTCACATTACATTTCACCATTGCATTCAATTCCATTTCCTTCCATTCCATTCCATTCCACTCCAATCCACTCCACTCCTGTTCATTCCATTCCACTCCATCCCATTTCATTCCACTCCAATCCACTCCAGTCCACTCCATTCCATGCCATTCCATCCAATTCCATTCTATTGTGTTCCATTCCAATCCATTCTAGTCCATTCCATTCAATTCTTTTCTTTTGAAACGATCTCACTCATTCACACAGGCTGGAGTACAGTAGGAATATCTGAGCTCACACTTCATTTCACCATTCCATTGCACTACATTCCACTCCACTCCACTCCACCCCCTCCACTCCATTAAATCCCAATCCATTCCATTCCACTCCACTCCACTCCATTCCATTCCATTCCACTCCATCCCATTTCATTCCACACCACTTCACTCCACTCCACTCCCTGCCATTCCATCCCATTTCTCTCCATTCCATTCCATTCCATTTGATTCCATTCCACTCCATTGCATTCCATTCCTTTATTTCGACAATATCTCACTCTGTCACACAGGCAGGAGTGCAGTGGCACAATCTCAGCTCACATTTCGTTTCACCGTTTCATTTCACTCCATTCCACTCCATTCCACCACACCACACTCCACTCCACTCCACTCCATTAAATCCCAATCCATTCCATTCCACTCCATTCCATTCCATTCCTTTGCTTTCTTTCGACAGGATCTCACTCTGTCACGCAGGGTGGAGTGCAGTGGCACAATCTCAGCTGACATTTCATTTCAATATTCCATCTCATTCCATTTCATTCCACTCTACTCCACTCCCCTCCACTCTATTCCATTCCGTTCAATTCCACTCCACTCCTTTCCATTCCTTTCCTTTCTTTTGACAGGATCTCACTCTATCAAACAGGCTGGAGTGTAGTGGCACAATCTCACCTCAAATTTCACTTCAACCTTCCATTCCGTTCCATTCGATTCCATTCGATTCCATTCCATTCCATTCCATTCCATTCTATTCCATTCCATTCCATTATACTCCATTCTACTCATCTCCACTCCATTGCTTTCCATTCCACTCCACTTCAATCCACTCCTTTCCACTCCACTACAATATATCCCATTCTATCCCACTCCATTCCACTCCACTCCACTCCACTCCAATCTACTCAATTCCATTCCATTCCATTCCATTCCACTCCACTCCAATCCACTCATCTGAACTTTCTATTCCATTCCATTCCATTGCATTCCATTCTATTCCACTCCACTCAATCCAATTCACTCCATTCCATTCCATCCCATTTCATTCCACTCCACTCCACACCATCCACTCCACTCCATTGCATGCCATTCCATCCAATTCCATTCTATTCCGTTCAATTCCAATCCATTCCTGTCCATTCCATTCATTTCGTTTCTTTTGAAATGATCTCCCTCAGTCACACAGGCTGGAGTTCGGCGGGAAAATCTGAGCTTCATTTCATGTCACCATTCCATTGCACTCCATTCTACTCCATTCCATTCCACCCCACTCCACTCCATTCCATTCCATCCCATCCCAATCCATTACATTCCACTCCATTTCATTCCTTTCTTTTCTTTCATGAGGATATCAGTCTTTCACGCAGGGTGGAGTGGAGTGGCACAATCTCAGTTCACATTTTATTTCAACTTTCCACTCTGTAGCATTCCATTGCAGTCCGTTTCTTTCCATTCCTTTATTTTAGAGGATCTCACTCTGTCACTCCGGGTGGAGTGCAGTCGCATAAACTCAGCTCACATTACGTTTCAGCATTGCATTCCATTCCATTCCACTCCATTCCATTCCATTCGTTTCCATTCAATTCCACTCTACTCCACTCCACTGCATTTCATTTCATACCATTCCATTCCACTCCACTCCACTCCAGTCCATTACCCTCCATCCCATTTCATTCCACACAACTACACTCCACTACACTCCATTTCCTGCCACTCCACCCTATTTCATTCCACTCCAATCCATTCCACTTGATTCCATTCCACTCCATTGCATTCCATTCCTTTTTTTTCGACAGTATCACACTCGGTCACACAGGCTGTTGTGCAGTGGCACAATCTCAGCTCACAATTCATTTCACCATTTCATTTCACTCCATACCACTCTACTACACTACACCACAGTCCACTCCATTCCACTCCACTCCTTCCACTCCATTTAATCCAAATCCATTCCATTCCACTCCATTCCATTCCATTCCTTTGCTTTCTTTCAATAGGATCTCACTCTGTCACACAGGGTGGAGTGTAGTGGCACAATCTCCGCTCACATTTCATTTCAATATTCCATCCCATTCAATTCCACTCCACTCCACTCCCCTCCACTCCAGTCCACTCCACTCCATTGCAATGTATTCCATCCCAGTCCATTCCACTCCATTCTACACCACTCCACTCCACTCCATTGCATTACATTCCAATCAATTCCATTCCATCCCACTCCATCCCATTCCATTCCATTCCATTCCATTCAACTCCACTCCACTCCAATTCACTCCAATCCATTCCATCTCATTGCATTCCACTGCACTCCATTCCATGCCATTCCATCGAATTCCATTCTATTCCGTTCCATTCCAATCCATTCCTATCCATTCCATTCAATTCGTTTCTTTTGAAATGATCTCACTTAGTCACACTGGCTGGAGTGCAGTGGGAAAATCTGAGCTCACATTTCATTTCACCATTCCATTGTACTCCATTCCACTCAACTCCACTCCACCCCACTCCACTCCATTCCACTCCATTCCATCCCAATCCATTCCATTCCACTCCATTCCATTCCTTTCCTTTCTTTCGTCAGGATATCACTCTTTCACGCAGGGTGTAGTGCAGTGGCACAATCTCCGTTCACATTTCATTTCAAATTTCTACTCCATAGTATTCCATTGCAGTCCATTTCTTTCCATTCCTTTCTTTTGACACTGTCACTCAGGGTGGAGTACAGTCACATAATCTCAGCTCACATTACATTTCATCATGGCATTCCACTCCATTCCTCTCCATTCCATTCCATTCTTTTCGACTCCATTTCACTTTACTCCACTCCACTCCACTGCACTCCTTTTCATACCATTCCATTCCACTCCACTTCACTCTAATCCACTCAGTTCCATTCTATCCCATTCCATTCGGCTCTACTCCACTCCACTCCACTCCACTCCATTCCATTCCACTCTATCCCGTTTCATTCCACACTATTACGCTCCACTACACTCCATTTCCTACCATTCCACCTCATTTCATTCCTTTCCATTCCTTTCCATTTGATTCTATTCCACTCCGCTGCATTCCATTCCTTTTTTTCAACAGTATCTCACTCGGTCACACAGGCTGGTGTGCAGTGGCACAATCTCAGCTCACAATTCATTTCACCATTTCATTTCACTCCATACCACTCCACTACACTACACCACACCCCACTCCGCTTCACTTCACTCCATTAAATCCAAATCCATTCCATTCCACTCCATTCCTTTGCTTTCTTTCAATAGGATCTCACTCTGTCACGCAGGGTGGAGTGTAGTGGTAATCGCAGCTCACATTTCATTTCAATATTCCTTCCCATTCAATTCCATTACATTCCACTCCACTCCACTCATCTCCACTCCACTCCACTCCATTGCATTTTATTCCATCGCAGTCCATTCCACTCCATTCTACACCACTCCACTCCACTCCATTGCATTACATTCCAACTGATTCCACTCCATCCCACTCCATCACATTCCATTCCATTCCATTCCAGTCCACTCCACTCCACTCCAATTCACTCCAATCCATTCCATCCCATTTCATTCCACTCCACTCCACTCCATTACATGTCATTCCATCCAATTACATTTTATTCCATTCCATTCCAATCCATTCTAGTCCATTCCATTCAATTCATTTCTTTTCAAACGATCTTACTCAGTCACAGAGGCTAGAGTGCAGTGGCAATATCTGAGCTCACATTTCATTTCACCATTCCATTGCACTCCATTCCACTCCACTCCACTCCACCCCACTCAACTCTATTCCACTCCATTCAATCCCAATCCATTCCATTCCTCTCCTTTCAATTCCTTTCCTTTCTTTTGTCAGGATATCATTCTTTGACGCAGGGTGGAGTGCAGTGACACAATCTCAGTTTACTTTTCATTTTAACTTTCCACTCCATAGCATTCCATTGCAGTCCATTTCTTTCCATTCCTTTCTTTTCACAGGATCTCACTCTGTCACTCAGCGTGGAGTGCAGTTGCATAATCTCAGCTCACATTACATTTCAGGATTGTGTTCCATTCCATTCCACTTCATTCCACTCCATTTAATACCATTCCATTCCACTCTACTCCACTCCACTGCACTCCATTTCATACCATTCCATTGTACTCCACTTCACTCTAATCCACTCAATTCCAATCCATTCCACTCCATTCAACTCCAGTCCATTCCATTCCACTCCATCCCATTTCATTCCACAACACTACACTTCACTACACTCCATTCTGGGACATTCCATCCCATTTCATTCCATTCCATTTGATTCCATTACACTCCATTGCATTCCATTCCTTTTTTATGACAGTATCTCACCCTGTCACACAGGCTGGGGTGCAGTGGCACAATCTCAGCTCACATTTCATTTCCCTCAGTACCACTGCATTCCACTACACCACACTCCAATCCACTCCATTAAATCTCAGTCCATTCCATTCCACTCCATTCCATTCCATTCCTTTGCTTTCTTTCGTTAGGATCTCACTCTGTCACACAGGGTGGAGTGCAGTGGCACAAACTCAGCTCACATTTCATTTCACTATTCCATCCCATTCCATTACGTTCCACTCCACTCCACTCCAATCCACTCCACTCCACTCCACTGCACTCAATTCCATTCCATTCCATTCCATTCCATTCCATTCCATTCCATTCCATTCCATTCCACTCCATTCCATTCCATTCCATTCCATTCCATTCCATTCCATTCCATTCCATTCCATTCCATTCCATTCCATTCCACTCCTTTCCATTCCTTTCCTTTCTTTTGACAGGATCTCCCTCCATCAAACAGGCTGGAGTGTATAGGCACAATCTCACTTCAAATTTCATTCCACCATTCCATTCCATTCCAATCCTTTCCATTCCATTCCATTCCATTCCAATCCTTTCCATTCCATTCCTTTCCATTCCACTCCACTCCACTGCACTCCATTCCACTCCACTCCTGTCCACTCCGCTCGACTTCACTCCATTACATTCCATTCCATTCTGTTCCACTCTATTCCACACAACTCCACTCCACTCAAATCCTCTTCACTCTATTCCATTTCATCCCATTCCATTCCACTCCATTCGATTCCATTCGATTCGATTCCATTCCATTCCATTCCATTAAGCTCCATTCCATTTCATGCCCTACTTTCGACAGAATCTCACTCTGTGACACAGGCTTGAGTGCAGTATCACAATCTCATCTCTCATTTCATTTCATCATACCATTCCACTCCATTCATTTTGACTTCACTCCATTCCACTCCACACTAATCCACGCCATTCCATTCCATTCCTTACCACTCCATTCCATTCCATTCCTTTCTTTCGACAGGATCTCACTCTGTTACCCTGGCCGGAGTGCAGTGGCACCATCTCAACCCCCATTTAATTACACCATTCTATTCCATTCCTTTCCATTCCATTTCATTCCATTCCATTCCATTCCATTCCATGCCATGCCATGCCATTCCATGCCATGCCATGCCATTCCATTCCATTCCATTCCATTCCATTCCACTCCACTTCACTCCATTCTGTTCCCTTTCATTCCACTCGACTCCACTCCAATCCTCTCCATTCCACTTCAACCCATTCCTCTCCTCTCCACTCCACTCCACTCCATTCCATTCCATTCCTCTCCCATGCATTCCATTGCTTTCTTTTGACAGGATCTCCCTTTCTCACCCTGGCTGCAGTACGGTGGCACAATCTCACCTCACATTTCATTTTTCCTTTCTATTCCATTCCATTCCGTGGCATTCCATTCCATTGCATTCCATTCCTTTGCATTCCATTCCATTCCATCTAACTCTATTCCATTGCACTTCACTCCATTCAACTCCACTCCACTCCACTCCATTCCAATAAATTCCATTCCATTCCTTTCCACTCCAGTCCACACCACTGCAATCCACTCGAATCCATTCCACTCTACTACTCTCCACTACATTCAAATCCCCTCCTTCCCATTCTATTCCACTCAATTCCCCTCCACTCCACTCTACTCCACTCCTGTCCACTCCACTGCACTCTACTCCACTCGTGTCCACTCCTCTCTCCTCCACTCCATTCCATTCCACTCCATTCCATTGTACTCCTTTCTTTGAATGGTTTCTCCCTCTCTCTCAGCCAGATTGCAGTGCAGTGGAAGAATCTGAGATCGCGTTTCATTTCACGTTTCCATTATATTCCAATCCATTCCATTCCATTCTATTCTATTCCATTCCATTCCATTCTATTCCATTCCACCCCATTCTATTTCACTCCAGTCTACTCCACTCCACTCCGTTGCACTTCTTTCATTTCCGTTCCATTCCATTCCATTCCATTCCATTCCATTCTTTTCTTTTGACAAGATCTCAATCTGTCACACAGTGTGAAGTGCAGTGGCACAATTTCAGCTCCCACTTCCTTTCACCATTCTATTCCATTCTATTCCATTCCATTGCTCTCCACTCAATTCCATTCCATTAGACTCCACTCCACTTCACTCCAATTGGCTCCATTCCATTCCATTCCATTCCATTCCATTCCATTCCATTCCATTCCATTCCATTCACTCCTATCCATTCCATCCCTTTCTTTCAACAGGATCTCTCTGTGGCTTCCATCCTGGAGTGCAGTGGCACAATCTCAGCTGACATTTCATTTCTCCATTCCATTCCACTCCATTTCATTCCATTCCACTCCACTCTACTCTGTTGAATTCCATTCCATTCCATTCAACTCAATTCCACCCCACTCTACTCCACTCTTCTCCCCTCCATCCCATTCCATTCCACTCAACTCTAATGCACTCCACTCCACTCCATTGCTTTCCCATCCATCCCATTCCATGCCATTCCACTCGAATCCACTGCACTCCACTCCACTCCATTCCTTTCCATTTCATTCCATTCCATTAATTTCTGTCGAGAAAATCTCACTCTATCACACTGGCTGGAGAGCCGTGGCACAATCTCAGCTCACATTTCATTTCACCATTCCATTGCATTCCACTCCACTCCACTCCACTCCACTCCACTCCACACCATTCCATCCCATTGCATTCGACTCTATTCCACTCCACTTTTCTGCACTCCACTCCACTCCATTCCATTCCACTCCATACCATTCCATTCCCCTCCATTACACCCCACTCCAGTCAACTATTCTCCACTTCTTTCCATTCGATTTCATTAAACACTATTGCACTACATTCCTTTTCTTCGTCAGGATCTCACTCTGTCCCTGGAATTAACTGGCACAATCTCAGCTCACATTTCATTTTAGCATTTCATTGCATTTCCTTCCTTTCCATTCTATTACATTCCATTTAATTGTATTCCACTCCACTCCACTGCATGACATACCATTCCATTCCTGTCCAGTCCATTCCACTGCATTCCACTCCACTCCACTCCACTACATTCCATTCCATGCCATCCTAATTCACTCCATTCCGCTCCTCTCCACTCTACTCCACTCCACTCCACTCCAATGCATTCTTGTCCACTACATTCCTTTCCATTCCCTTCCTTTCCATTTCATCCCACTCAATTACATTCCATTTCTTTCTTCCAACAGCATCTCACTCTGTCACCCAGGCTGGATTGCAATGGCACAACCTCAGCTCACATTTCATTTTAACATTAAATTCAATTCCATTCTTTTCTATTCAATTTCATTCCACTCCACTGCACTCCACTCCACTCCAATAGACTCCATTCCATTCCATTCCATTCCACTCCACTCCATTCCACTCCACTCCACTCCATTGTACCCCATTCCATTCCATTCTACTCCACTCCATTCAATTCCTTTATTTCGACTGGATCTCACTCTGTCACCCAGACTGCAGTACAGTGGCACAATCTTAGCGCACATTTCATTTCACTATTCCATTCCATTCCATGCCATTCCACTCCATTCTAATCCACTCCATTCCATTCCACTCCATTCCATTCCAATACACTCCACTCCATTCCATTACTTTACATTCCACTCCATTCCATTCCATTCCAGTCCATTCCACTGTATTCCGATCCACTCCACTCAACTCCATTCCAATCCACTCCACTTCACAATGTTTCATTCCACTCCATTCCATTCCATTCCATTCCATTCCATTCCATTCCATTCTACTCCATTCCTCTCCACTCCACTCCACTCCACTGTTTTCCATTCCATTCCATTCCACTGCACTCCAATCCACTCCAATCAAATCCACTCCTCTCCACTCCACTCGGGGCCATTCTTTTCCATTCCATACCATTCCATTCAATTCTGTTCCATTCCACTCCATTGCATTCAACTCCACTCCATTCCACTCCACTCTATTTCACTCCATTCCACTCCATTCCACTACACACCGCTCAACTCCACCACACTCCTCTCCAATACATTCCACTCCATTCCATTCCATTCCACTTCATCCCACTCCATTCCACTCCACTCCACTCCTTTCCATTCCACTACAATTCATTCCTTTCCAGTCCATTCCATTCCATTCCACTCCTCTCCATTCCACTGCATTCCTCTCCATTGAATTCCACTCCACTCCACTCAATTTCATTCCAATCCATTACTTTCCATTACACTCCACTCCCTTTCAATCCATTCCACTACACTCCACTCACTGCATTCCACTCCACTCCACTCCATTAAACTGCATTCCATTACATTTCATTGCATTTAACTGCACTCCAATCCGCTCCACTCAACTCGAGTCCACTCCACTCCACTCTGTTTCATTCTGTTCCATTCCGTTTTGTTCCATTGTATTCCTGTCCTTTACATTCCAGTCCACTCTATTCCATTCCCCTTCATTTCACTCCATCCCACGCCATTCAACTCCACTCCATTCCAGTCCACTCTATAACATTCCACTCCATTTCATTCCATTCCACTCCATTCTATTACCTTCCATTTCTCTGATTTCAATCCACTCCATTCCTTTCCACTCCACTCCACTCTATTCCATTCTACATCCCTCAATTCCATTCCTCTCCATTCCAATCAATGAAACTCCACTCCACTCCACTCCTTTCCATTCCAATCCACTCCAATCCATTCCATTCCATTCCATTCCATGCCATTCAACTCCATTCCACTCCACTCAACTCCAATCCACTCCTCTCCACTCCATTACACACCATTCCACACTATTCCATTCCACTCCATTCCACTCCACTCCACTCCATTCCACTCCATTCCATTCCATTCCATTTCATTCCATTCAATTCCACTCTTTTCCATTCCCCTGCACTACAATCCACTCCACTGAACTCCACTCCACTCCACACCACTCCGCTATGTTCCAATCCGTTTCATTTTGTTCCAGGCCATTCTGTTCCCCTCCATTCCATTGCATTCAAATCCTTTCCATTCCATTCCATTGCATTCAAATCCTTTCCATTCCATTCCATTCCATTCCATTGAATTCCTCTCCATTCCACTGCATTCCATTCCTTCCATTCCATTCCACTTCACTCCAGTCCATTCCAATGAATTCCATTCCACTCCATTCCATTCTATTCCTTTCCACTGCATTCCTCTCCACTCCACTCCATTCCACTGCACTCCAATCCACTTCACTGCAGTCTATTTCATTTCAATTCTTTCAGGTCTATTACACTCTACTCCATTCCATTCCATTCCCTGCCACTACACTCCAATCCACTCCACTCAATTCATCTCCACTCCACTCAACTCCGTTCGGTCCCATTCCATTGCATTCCTTTCCATTCTATTCCATTCCATTCCATTCCATTCCATTCCATTCCATTCTGTTCCATTCCGTTCCATTCCGTTCTGTTCCATTCCACTCCACTCCACTCCATTCCACACCATTCAACTGCACTCCACTATGTTCCATTCCATTCCATTCGCTTCCATTCCACTGCACTATGATCCACTCCCGTCAACTCCTCTCCACTCCACTCTGTTCCATTCCACTCTGTTCCTTTCCATTCCACTCCATTCCATTCTACTCCACTCCATTCCACTCAACTCAATTTCACTCCATTAAGCGCCATTTCACTCCACTCCACTCCATTCCACTCCACTCCATTCCATTCCACTCCACTCCATTCCACTCTGCTCCATTACATTCACTCCACTGCATTCCACTCCACTCCATTCCACTCCACTCCACTCCACTCCATTCCACTCCATTTCACTAATCTCCTTTTAACTCCATTCCACCACATTACACTCCAATCCACTGCACTCCACTCCATTTCATTACACTCTATTCCATTCCATTCCATTCCATTCCATTCCATTCCATTCCACTGCATTCCACCGCATTCCACTCCACTACTTTCCAGTCCACTATATTCCACTCCACTCCACTCCTTTCCACTCCATTTCATTCCACTCCATTCCATTCCAATCCATTCCACATCATTACATTAAATTCCTTTCCACTCCATTCCACTCCACTTCACTCCATTCCACTCCATTACATTCCAGTCTACTCCATTCCTTTACATTCTACTCCATTCCATTCCATTTCTTTATTTCGACTGGATGTCACTCTTTCACATAGACTGAAGTGCTGTGGCACAATTTTAGCTCACATTTCATTTCACCATTCCATTCCATTACATTCTATTCCATTCCATTCCACACCACTCCACTTCATTCCACTCCACTGCACTCCACTCCACTCCACTACATTCCATTCCAATCCACTCAATTCCTTTCCATTCAATTCCATTCCATTCCATTCCAATCATTTTCACTAAATCCCACTCTGCTCCATTTCACTCCACTCCATTACACTCTATTCAATTCCACTGCACTCCATTTCATTCCATTCTACTACATTCCATTCCGTTCCTTTTTTTGAAATGGATCTCACACTGCCACCCAGCTAACCCAGTGGCACAATGTTAGCTCACATTTCATTTCACCATTCCCTTCCATTCCATTTCATTGCATTCTATTCCATTCCATTCAGTTCCATTCCTTTCCATTCCATTCCGTTCTGTTACATTCCATTCCATTCCACTCCACTCCACTCCACTCCACACTCTTCCACACCACTCAACTCCACTCCACTCCGTTCCATTCCATTCCTTTCCATTCCATCCCGTTCCATTCCCTTCCATTCCACTGCACTATGATCCACTCCCCTCAATTCCTAACCACTCCACTTTGTTCCATTCCGTTCTGTTCTGTTCCATTCCACTCCATTCCATTCTACTCCACTCCATTCCACTCAACTCAATTTCACTCCATTAAGCCTCATTCCACTCCACTCCTCTGCACTCCATTCCACTCCACTCCATTCCATTCCACTCCATTCCATTCCAATCCTTTCCTTTCGACTCCATTCCATTCCACTCCTTTCCACTCCATTCTACTCCATTACATTCACTCCACTGCATTCGACTCCACTCCATTCCACTCCACTCCACTCCACTCCATTCTACTCCACTGCATTCGACTCCACTGCATTCCACTCCACTCCACTCCACTCCATTCCACTCCACTCCATTTCACTAAGCTCCATTTCACTCCATTCCACTGCATTATACTCTAATCCACTGCACTCCACTCCATTCCTTTCCACTCCATTCCATTCCACTGCATTACACTGCATTCCACTCCACTCATTTCCAGTCCACTATATTCCACTCCACTCCACTCCTTTCCACCCCATTTTATTCCAATCAATTCCATTCCAATCCATTCCACTTCATTACATTAAATTCCATTACATTCCATTTCTTTCCACTCCATTCCACTCCACTCCACTCCATTCCACTCCATTACATTCCAGTCTACTCCATTCCTTTACATTCTTCTCCATTCCATTCCATTTCTTTATTTCGACTGGATGTCACATTTTCACACAGACTGAAGTGCTGTGGCAAAATTTTAGCTCACATTTCATTTCATGATTCCATTACATTACATTCTATTCCATTCCGTTCCATTCCATTCCATTCCACACCACTCCACTCCGTTCCACTCCACTGCACTCCAGTCCACTCCACTACATTCCACTCCAATTCACTCAATTCCATTCCATTCCATTCCATTCCATTCCATTGCACTCTGATCCACTCCATTTAATTCCACTCCACTCCATTCCATTCCATTCCATTCCAATGCATTCCCTTCCACTCCATTCCATTCAATTCCATTCAACTCCTTTTCACTAAATTCCACTCCACTCCATTCCACTCCACTCCGTTCCACTCTATTCAATTCCACTCCACTCCACTCCATTCCATTCCATTCTACTAGATTCCATTCAGTTCCTTTTTTGAAATGGATCTCACAGTGTCACCCAGTCTGATGTGCAGTGGCACAATGTTAGCTCACATTTCATTTCACCATTCCCTTCCGTTCCATTTCATTGCATTGCATTCCATTCCATTGCATTCCCTTCCATTCCATTCCATTCCACTCAACTCCATTCCACTCCATTCCACTCCACTGTACTCCACTCCACTACATTCCATTCCATTCCACTCCATTCCATTACCTGCACTCCATTCTATTCCACTCCATTCCACTCTACTCCACTCAACTCCTCTAAACTCCCCAGTGAACTCCAGTCCACTGAACTCCACTCCACTCCACTCTAGTCCATTCCTTTCCATTCTACTCCATTCCATTCCACTGCACTCTGATCCACTCCTCTCGACCCCATTACACTACACTCCTCTCCGTTCTATTACTTTCCATTCCTTTTGATTCCTTTCTATTCCATTAAAATCCATTCCTTTCCACTCCACTCCTCTCCACTTCACTCCAGTTCACTCCATTGCACTTCACTCCACTCCACTGCCCTCCACTCCATTCCATTCCACTCCATTTCATTGCATTCCTTTTCCATTCAATTCCATTCCATTCCACTCCATTCCACTCCTTTATGCTCCACTCCATCCCAGGACACTGCACTCCACTCCTCTCCTCCCCACTCCATTCCACTCCATTCCACTGCATTCCAATCCATTCCAATTCACTCCATTCCATTCCATTCCATTCCATTCCATTCCATTCCATTCCATTCCATTCCACTCTATTCCACTCTACCCCTTTCCACTCCACTCCACTCCATTCCTCTTCTTTCCATTCCACTCCACACCATTCCATTCCATATTACTCCATTCCATTGCATTCCATTCCGTTATTTGTACCGAATCTTGCTCTGTCATCCACACTGCAATGCAGTGGCACAATCTTATCTCACATTTCTTTTTACGATTCCATTCTATTCTATTCCATTCCATTCCTTTGCTTTGCTTTCCGTTTCATGTGACTGCAGTCTGATCCACTCCAATGAAATCCACTCCACTCCAGTCCACTCCATATTGTTGCGATCTGTTCCATTCTATTCTGTTCCTTTACATTCCATTCCGTTCCATTCCATTCCACTCTATTCCATTCCACTCAATTCCATTACACTGCATTCAACTCCACTTCACTCCAATCCACTTCATTCCACTCCACTCCACTCCAATCCAGTCCTCTCCATTGCAGTCCATTCTATTCCATTCCACTCCACTCCACTCCACTACAATCCATTCGACTCCATTAAATTCCACTGCACTCTGGTCCACTCCACTCAAATGCACTCCATCCCACTCTGTTCCTTTCCATTCCATTCCGTTCCATTCCCTTCCATTCTGTTCCATTCCTTTCCACTCCATTCCATTGCACTGCACTCCATTCTATTCCACTCCATTCTACTCTACTCCACTCAACTCCTCTAAACTCCAGTCGACTCCAGTCAAATTAAGTCGACTCCACTCCAGTCCATTCCTTTCCATTCCACTCCATTCCATTCCACTGCACTCTGATCCACTCCACTCAACCCCACTGCACTACACTCCATTCCGTTCAATTAATTGTCGTTCCTTTCAATTCCTTTCCGTTCCATAAAAATCCATTCCTTTCCACTCCACTCCTCTCCACTTCACTCCAGTTCACTCCATTGCACTCCACTCCACTCCACTGCCCTCCACTCCATTCCATTCCACTCCATTTCATTACATTCCTTTTCCATTCAATTCTATTCCAATCCACTCCATTAAACTCCCTTATGCTCCACTCCATTCCAGGACACTGCACTCCACTCCTCTCCTCTCCACTCCACTCCACTCCATTCCACTCCATTCCAATCCATTCCAATTCACTCCATTCCATTCCATTCCATTCCACTCCACTCTATTCCACTCCATCCCTTTCCACTCCGCTTCACTCCATTCCTCTTCCATCCATTCCACTCCACTCCATTCCATTCCATACTACTCCATTCCATTGCATTTCATTCCGTTATTTCTACCGGATCATACTCTGTCATCCACACTGCAATGCAGTGGCACAATGTTATCTCACATGTCTTTTTACCATTCCATTCCATTCCATTCCATTCCTTTGCTTTGCTTTGCTTTACATTCCATTTCACTGCACTCTGATCCACTCCAATAAAATCCAATCCACTCCAATCCCCTCCATATTGTTGCATTCTTTTCCACTCTATTCTGTTCTGTTACATTCCATTCCATTCCATTCCATTCCACTCCATTCCAATCCACTCCATTCCATTCCACTGCATTCAACTCCACTTCACTTCAATCCACTTCATTCCACTCCGCTCCACTATAATCCAGTCCTCTCCATTGCAGTCCATTCCATTCCATTCTGCTTCACTCCAGTCCACTACACTCCATTCAGCTCCATTCAATTCCGCTGCACTCCGGTCCACTTCACTCAAATGCACTCCACTCCATTCTGTTCCTTTCCATTCCATTCCGTTCCATTCCTTTCCATTCTGTTCCATTTCATTCCACTCCATTCCATTCCATTCCACTCTATTCCATTCCATTCCATTCCACTGTGTTCCACTGAATTCCACTCCAGTCCATTCCACTCCACTCAGTTCGCTTCCTCCGCTTTATTCCAATCCATTCATTTATTTACAATGCATTCCATGCCATTCCCCTCCATTCCACTCCATTCCAGTCCACTTCATTGCACTCCCTCCATTACACTCCACTGCATTCCATTTTATTCCTCTATACTCCATCCATTCAATTCTACTACATATCATTCCATTCCTTTATTTCGACTGGATCTCACTTTATCACTTCGACTGGAATGCAGAGGCACATTCTTAGCTGACATTTCATTTCACTAATTCATTCCATTCCATTCCATTCCTTTGCATTCCATTCCATCCCAATTCATTCCATTCCATTCCCTTCCATCAATTCCGTTCTATTCCATTCCATTCCACTGCACTGTGATAAACTCCACTCAACTCCATTCCACTCCACTACACTCCATTTTGTTCTGTTCAGATCCATTCCATTCCATTTCATTCCATTCCAGGCCATTCCTCTCCATTCAACTCCACTCCATTGCATTCCATTCCACTCCACTCCACTCCATTCCCCTCCACTCCATTCCACTCCATTCCATTCCAATTCACTCCTCATTTTATTCCAATGCGCTCGATTCCTTTCCACTCCAGTCCACTCCACTCCATTCCATTCCATTCCGTTCCATTGCATTACATTCCATACTGCTGAACTCCAATCCACTCCATTCAAATCCACTCCACTCCCGTCCTCTCCACTCCATTGTATTCCGTTTCGTTTCATTCCATTCTTTTCCATTTCACTCCACTACATTCCACTCTACTCCACTTCATTGCACTCAATTCCATTCCATTCCACTCCATTTCATTAAATTCCATTCAAATCGATTCCACTCCATTCCATTGAATTCCGTTCCTCTCCATTCCACTTCATTCCATTCCACTTGGTTCCATTCCACTCCATTCCACCCTACACCACTCCATTCCACCCCAGTCCATTCCACTCAAGTGCACTAAACTCCCCTCCACTCCACTCCATTCCATTCAATTCTATTCCATTCTATTCCACTGCACTATGATCCACTCCACTCTACTCCTCTCCACACTACTCTACACCTTTCCATTCCTTTCCGTTCTGTTCCAATCCTTTCCATTCCATTCCACTCCTTTCTATTACACTCCACTCCACTCCACTTCATTCCCTTTCACTCCATTCCACTTCAATCCATTCCAATACACTTCACTACCATCCACTCCACTCCACTCCATTCTATTACACTCCATACATTTCCATTCCACTCAATTCCATTCCATTCCATTCCATTCCATTCCACTCCACTCCATTCCACTCCACTGAATTCCACTGTATTCCACTCCACTCCCCTCTACTCAATTCCATTCAATTAAACTCCATTCCATTGCATTCCATTACACTTCATTCAACTTTATTCCACACCAGTCCATGCCACTACACTCCTTTCCAATCCTCTCCATTCCGTTGCACTCCATTCCATTCCAATCCACTCCATTCCATTCCATTCAACTCCATTCCATTCCATTCCATTCCATTCCATTCCATTCCATTCCATTCCATTCCATTCCATTCCATTCCATTATTTTGACTGGATCTCACTCTGTCACCCAGAATAGAGTACAGTGGCACAATCTTAGCTCACGTTTCTTTTCACCGTTCGATTCCATTTTTTTTTATTTTTTGCATTCCAATCCATTCCATTCCATACCATTGCATTCAATTCCACTCCTTTCCACTCCATTCCATTCCAATGCTCTCGGATCCCCTCAACTCAAACCCACACCACTGCACTCCACTCCACAAAGTTTGATGCATTCAATTCCATTCTGTTCCATTCCCTTCCATTGCATTCCACTCCATTCTATTGCAATCCAATCCATTCCATTCCACTCTATTCCACTCCACTCCACTCCCTTGCACTCAACTCCACTCCACTCCAGTCCACTCCATTGCATTCCTTTCCTTTCCATTCCTCTCCACTCTACTCCAATCCACTCCACCACATTCCATTCAATTCCATTCCACTGCACTCCGATCATCTCCTCTCAACTCTACTCCTCTCCATTCCATTCCATTCCATTCTGTTCTCTTCCATTCTATTCCACTCAATTCCATTCCACCCCTCTCCATTCCACTGCACTCCATTTCTGTCCATTCCTCTCCATTCCTCTCCACTTCACTCCTCTCCGCTTGTCTCAATTCCATTCCAATCCCTTCCATTCCATTCCGTTACATTCCATTCCATTCTTTCCACACCATTCCACTCCATTCCACTCCACTCCATTCCACTCCATTGCACTCCACTCCATTCCACTCATCTCCATTCCACTCCAATCCACTCCATTCCACTCCATTCCATTCCAATCCATTCCATTCCATTCCATTCCACTCCATTCTACTCCATTCCACTCCACTCCATTCCACTCGTTTCCACTCCATTTTACTCCATTCCGTTCCACTCCACTCCATTCCATTCCATTCCAGTCCTTTCCATTTCATTCCGTTATTTTGATTGGATACCTTTCTGTCACCCAGACTGGAGTGCAGTGGCACAGTCGTAGCTCACATTTCTTATCACCATTCGATTCCATTCCTATGCATTCAAATCCATTCTATTCCATTCCATTCCCTTCCATTCCATTAAATTATTTTCCATTGCTTTCCATTCCATTCCACGCCACTCCATTCCATTCCACTCCACTCCACTCCATTTCATTCCATTCCATTCCACTCCATTCTACTCCACTCCATTCCATTCCTTTCCTTTCATTTGCATTGCATTCCACTGCACTCTGATGCTCTCCACTAAACTCCAGTCCACTCCCCTGCACTCCACTTTGTTCCATTCTATGCCATTCTGTTCCGTTTCATTCAGTTGCATTCCATTCCAGTCCACTCAATTCCACTCCACTCCATTTCACTCCATTCCATTCCATTCCACTGCATTCCATGCCTTTCCATTCTGCTCCATTCTACATCCATTCCATTCCATTCCATTCTACTGCATTCTATTCCATTCCTTTATTTTGATGGGATCTCACTCTGACAACGAGAAAGGAATGCAGTGGTCCAATCTTAGCTCACATTTCATTAACCATTCCACTCCACTCCATTCCATTCCATTCTACTCCATTCCATTTCATTCCTTTATTTGGACTGAATCTCACTCTCCCACACAGACTGGAGTGTTGTGGCCCAATCTTAGCTCACTTTTCATTAACCATACCATTTCTTTCCATTCCATTCCATTCCATTCCATTCCATTTCATTCCATTCCACTGCACTCCGATCCACTCTTCGGAACTCCACTCTACTCCACTCCACTCTAGATATTTCCATTGCATTCCATTCCGTTCCGTTGCAGTCCACTCCACTCTACTTCATTACATTCCACTTCATTACACTCCATTCCTCTCCACTTCACTCAATTCCCCTCCTTTCCACTCCATTCCATTCCATTCCATTCCATTCCATTCCATTCCATTCCATTCCATTCCAATGCACTCCATTCCATTCCATTCTACTCCGTTCCATTCCATTCCTTTACTTCGACGGGATATAAAGTGGCCAAATCGTAACTAACATTTCATTAATCATTCCAATCCATTCCTTTGCCTTCCATTCCATTGCACTCCATTCCATTCCATTCCATTCCATTCCATTCCATTCCATTCCATTCCATTCCATTCCATTCCATTGCATTCTCTTCCATTCCTCTGCACTCCACTCAACTCCATTCAACTCCAATTCTCTCCTCTCCACTTTGTTCTTTTCCATTCCATTCTATTCCGGTCCCTTCCATTCCTTTATTTCTACTGGATCTCACACTGTCACGCAGAATGGAGTGCTGTGGCACAATCTAGCTCACATTTCATTTCACCATTCCATTCCATTCCATTCCATTGCGTTCCACTCCGTTCCATTCCAGTCCATTCCTCTCCATTACATTCCACTCCACTCCACTCCACTCCAGTCTATTCCATTCCATTCCATTCCATTACACTGCAGTCTGTTGAAGTCCACTCAAATCCTCTCCGCGGCAAGCCACTCCACTCCGTTCCATTCCATTCCCTTCCATTCCACTCCTTCCATTCTGCTGAACTCTATTCCACTCCATTCCTTTATTTAGAATGGAACTCACTTTGTCACTCAGAATGGATTGTAGTGGTCTTATCTTAGCTCACATTTCATTCACCATTCCATACAATTCCATTCCATTGCATAACATACCATTGTATTCCATTCCATTTCACTGCATTATGAAACAATCCACTTCACTCCACTCCACACCATTCCAGTCTGTACCATTCCATTCCATTCTGCTCCATTTCATTCTGTTCTTTTCCATTCCATTCCATTCCACTTCACTCCATTCCATTCCATTCCATTCCACTCCATTGCAGTCCACTCCATTCCACTCCATTCCATTCAATTTAATTCAACTGCACTGCGATCCACTCAACTCAATTTCACTCCATTCGACTCCACTCCACCCAAATCCACTCCATTCCCCTTCACTTCACTAAAATCTACTTCATTCCACTCCACTCCACTCCATTCCATTCTGTTCCACTACACTCCACTCCGCTCCACTCCACTCCATTTCATTCCACCCCACTCCATTCCATTCCACTCCATTCCATTCCTCTCCACTCCACTTCACTCCACTCCACTCAATTCAATTCCATTCCACTCCTCTCCATTCCATTTCATTCCACTCCATTCCATTCCACTCCATTCCACTCCTCTCCACTCAATTCAGTTTCATTCCACTCCACTCCATTCCATTTCATTCCACTCCATTCCATTCCACTCCACTCCACTGCACTCCTCTCCACTCAATTCAGTTTCATTCCACTCCACTCCATTCCATTTCATTCCACTCCACTCCATTCCATTCCACTCCATTCCACTCCTCTCCACTCAATTCAGTTTCATTCCACTCCACTCCTTTCCATTTCATTCCACTCCACTCCATTCCACTCCACTCCACTGCACTCCTCTCCACTCAATTCAGTTTCATTCCACTCCACTCAATTCCATTCCACTCCATTCCACTCCTCTCCACTGCACTCCAGTCCACTCCACTCAATTCAATTTCATTCCACTCCAGTCCACTCCATTCCATTCCACTGCACTCTGTTCCACTGCACTCAACTCAAGTCCACTGTAATCCACTCCACTCTGTTCTGCTCCATTCTCTGTCATTCCTTTCCGTTGCATTCCATTCCACTCCACTCCACTTTACCCCACTCAACTCTCTTTCAATCCGTTCCATTCCATTCTACTCCATTCCATTCCATTCTGCACGATTCTACACAATTCCATTCTACTCTATTTCACTCCATTCCACTCCCATCTATTCCATTCCACTCCATTCCACTCCACTCCACTCAATTGCATTCCATTCCTTTCCATTCTTTTCCACTGCACTCTGATTTTCTCCACTCAGTTTCACTCCACTCCACTCCACTCCATTCTGCTCCATTCCATTCCATTCTGTTCCATTCCCTTCCATTCCATTACAGTGCATTCCATTCCACCTCACTCCATTCCATTCCAATCAATTACACTCCACTCCACTACACTACACTGCAATACATGCCATTCTATTCCATTCCATTCCACTACGCTCTTATCCACTCCACTCAACTCCACTGAACTCCACTTCACTCCATTCCATTCCATTCCTTTCAATGCCAATCTGTTCTTATATCTTCCATTCCACTGCTTTCCATTCCTTTCCACCTCATTCCACTCCACTCAACAGGATTCCACTCCTCTTCCCTCCACTGCATTCCATTCCAATCCTCTCCATTCCAGTCCACTGCTTTCCATTCCAATCCATTCACTCCATTCCAATCTAGTCGATTCTGCTTCACTCCATTCCACCCCAATGCACTCGATTCCAACTCAATTCCATTCCATTCTAATCCATTCCATTCCATTCCACTCCATTCCACTCTATTCCACTCCACTCCACTCCATTATCCTCCACCCCTTTCCAGTCCACTCCATTGCATTACAATCCATTCCTTTCCACTCCACTCCATTCCATTCCATTCTACTGAATTCCGTTCAATTGCTTTATTTCTAATCTATCTCACTCTGTCAAAAATCCTGGAGTACAGTGGCACAATCTTAGCTCAGATTTCATTTCCCCATTCCATTCCATGCCATTCCATCGAATTCCATTGCAGTCCATTCCATTCCATTCCATTCATTTCCATTCCATTGCATTCCACAGAACTCCACTCCACTCCACCCCACAACACTCCATTAAACTCCATTCCACACACTCCATTCCATTTCATTCCATTCCATTCCATTCTATTCCACTGCACTTTGATCCACTTCACTCAACTCCACTCCACTCCAATCCATTCCTTTCCATACCATTCCTCTCGATTCCACTACATTCCATTCCATTCTACACCAATCAACTCCACTGCATTACTCTCCACTCCATTCCTCTCCACTCTACTCCTTTTCATGCGATTCCATTCCATTCCACTCCATTCCATGACATTCCATTCCACTCCACTAGGTTCCACTCGACTCCATGCAACTCAACTACACTCCATTCCACTGTATTCAATTCCACTACACTCCATTCCATTCCATTCTACTCCATTCCATTCCATTCCTTTATTTCGACTGAATCTCACTCTTTCACGCAAACCGGAGTGCTGTGGCCCAATGTTAGCTCACATTTCATTGATGATTATAAAATATTTCATTCCATTCCATTCCATTTCATTCCATTCCATTCCATTCCATTGCATTGCATTCCATTCCACTGCACTCTGATCCACTCTACTTGACTCCACTCCACTCTATTCCTTTCCATTCCAATCCGTTCCATTCCGTTCCATTCCACTCCACCGAACTCTGTTCCATTCCACTTAATTCCACTCCACTCCTCTCCACTTCACTTCATTCCCATCAATTCCACTCCATTCCATTCCACTCTATTCCATTCCATTCCATTCCATTCCATTCCATTCCATTCCATTCCATTCCATTCCTTTCCATTCCATTCCATTCTTTTCCACTCCACTCCATTCCACTGCACTCCTCTCCACTCCACTACCCTCCATTTCATTCCATTCCACTCCACTCCACTCCACTCCACTCCATTCCATTCCTTTCCATTCCATTCCACTGAACTCCCATCCACTCCACTCAACTCCACGCCCCTCCACGCCACTCCAATTATTTCCTTTCCATTCCCTTCCACTCCACTCTATTACATTCCATTCTACTCCTTTCCATTCTATTCCTTTATTACGACAGGGTATCACTCTGTCACTCAGAATGAAGTGTAGTGGCCCTATCTCACCTCACATTTCATTCACAATTCTATTCCATTCCATGCCATTCCCTTCCATTCCATTCCATGCCATTCCGTTCCATTCCATTCCATTCCATTCCACTCCACTCCTTTCCATTCCATTCTTTGCCATTTCACTCCACTCCATTCCACTGCATTCCACTCAATTCCATTCTCTTCGACTCCACTCCACTAAATTCCATTCCATTCCATTCCATTTCCTTACATTTCATTCCATTAAACTGCACTCAGATCCACCCCACTCCACTCCACTCCGTTCCTTTCTGTTGCACAGTATTCCTTTCCATTCTATTCCATTCCATTCCACTCCATTTCCTTCCACTCCACTCCAATCCACTCCATTCCATTCCATTCCATTCCATTCCACTGCATTCTGATCCACTCCACTGAACTCCACTTAACTCTACTCCACTCCACTCCATTTCATTCTGTTCCATTCCAATCCATTCCCTTCCATTCAATTTCATTCCATTCCACTCCACTCCATTCCACTCCAATGCATACTAATCCATTCTCTTTTATTCCACTCCATTCCATTTCATTCCGTTCCTCTGCATTCCACTCCATTCCTCTCCAGTCCATTCCACTCCACTCCATTCCACCTAACTGCACTCCATTCCAATCTTTTCCATTCCACTCCACTCCATTCCATTCGATTTTACTCCATTCCATTCCATTCTTTATTTCGGCTGGAACTCACTCTCTCACCCAGACTGGAGTCTAGTCCCACATTGTTTTCTCACATTTCATTTCACCTTTCCATTGCATTGCATTGCATTCCATTCCATTCCATTCCATTCCATTCCATTCCATTCATAGCATTCCATTCCATTCAACTCAACTCCACTCCAAATTACTCCACTCCACTCCACTTCACTCCACTCCACTCCGTTCTGGTGTGTTCCATTCCATTACGTTCCATTCCATTCCATTCCATTCCTTTCCATTGCATTCCATTCCACTCCATTCCATTCTATTCCATTCCATGCCATTCCATTCCATGGCTCTCCGATCCACTCCACTCAACTCCATTCCTCTCCATTCCACTCCATGCTGTTCTATTCCATTCCATTCCATTGCTTTGCATTGCTTTCCATTCCATTCCATTCCATTCCACTTTATCACATTCCACTGCATTCCATTACACTCCACTTCACTGCATTCCCCTCCATTCTATTCCATTCCATTCCATTCCATTCCATTCCTTTCCATTCCATTCCATTTCATTCCATTCCATTCCATTCCATTTCATACCAATGCACTCCGTTCCATTCCATTCCACTCCATTCCATTCCATTCCATTCCATTCCACTCCATTCCATTCCATTTCTTCAGTTTGACAGGACCTCACTCTGACACCCAGACTGGAGTGCAGTGGCCCAATCTTAGCTCACATTTCATTAACCATTCCATTCCATTCCATTCCATTCCATTCCATTCCATTCCATTGCATTCTCTTCCATTCCACTGCACTCCGATCCACTCCATTCAACTCCACTGCTCTCCTCTCCACTTCATTCCAGTTCGTTCCATTCTATTCTTGTCCCTTCCATTCCTTTATTTCGACTGGTTATCACACTGTCACCCAGACTGTAGTGCTCTGGCACAATCTTAGCTCACATATCATTTCACCATTGCATTCCATTCCATTCCATTCCATTCCATTCCATTCCATTCCATTCCATTCCATTCCACCTCATTCCATGCCACTCCACTGCATTCCACTCCACTCCACTCCTCTCTGTTCTATTCCAACCCAATCCTCTCCATTCCATTCCATTCCACTGCACGCCAATTCAGTCCATTCCATTCCCATCCAATCCAATCCAAACCTTTCCATTCCACTCCACTCCACTCCATTCCATTTCATTCCATTCCACTGCACTCTGTTCCACTCCACTCAACTCGACTGCACTCCACGCCACTCCACTACGTTCCTTTCCATTCCTTTCCACTCTACTCCATTTTCTTTCATTCTACTCCATTCCTTTCCATTCCATTAGTTCAACTGGATCTCACTATGTCACTCAGAGTGGAGTGCAGTGGCCCTATCTTAGCTCACATTTCATTCACCGTTCTGTTCTGTTCCATTCCATTCCATTCTATTCCATACCATTCCATTGAATTCCATTCAATTTCACTGCATTCCGATACACTCCACTCAATTCCACTCCACTCCATTCCACTCCTTTCCATTCCATTCCACTCTATTGCCTTCCATTCTTTTCCATTCCTTTCCATTCCACTAAATTCCACTCCAATCCACTCCACTCAACTGCACTACACTCCATTCCATTCCATTCCTTTACTTTCAACTGCACTCTGATCCACTCCACTCAACTTCACTCCACTCCACTCCCCCCAAATCCACTCCATTCCCCTCCACTCCACTAAAATCCAATTCATTCCACTCCACTCCATTCCATTGTATTCCATTCTTTTCCATTCCCCTCCACTCCACTTCATTCCTCTCCACTCCACTCAATTCCTTACAAATCCACTCCAGTCCACTCCATTAAATTCCATCCATTCCACTGCACTCCGATCCACTCCACTCAACTTCTCTCAACTCCACTTCACTGCCCTCTTTTCCATTCCATTCCATTCCATTCCTATCCATTCCATTCCATTCCACTCCAATCCACTCCACTCCACTATATTCCATTCATTTCCATTCCATTTCATTCCATTCCCTTCCATTCCTCTGCACTCTATCCACTCCACTCCACTCCACTATACTCCACGCCGCTCCAATACGTTCTGTATCATTCCTTTCCATTCCATTCCGTTGCAATCCACTCCACTCTACTCCACTCCACTGAACTGCATTGCAATCCATTCCATTCCATTTTAAGCCAATAAATTCCATTCCATTCGGCACCATTCCACTCCATTCCATCCCACTCCACTCCACTCCATTCCACTCAACTCCATTCCATTCTGAGTCATTACACTCCACTCCACTCCACTCCATTCCACTCCACTCCACTCCATTGCATTCCATTCCTTTCCATTCGATTCCACTGCACTCTGATCCACTACACTCAGCTCCAATCCACTCTACTCCACTCCACTCTGTTCCGTTCCATTCCGTTCTATTCTGTTCCATTCCCTTCTATTCCATTCCATTGCCTTGAATTCCACTCCACTACATTCCATTCCGATTCATTCCAATCCACTCCACTCCAGTACACTCCACTATATGCCATTCCATTCCATTTATCTGCACTCTGATCCATTCCACTCAACTCCACTCCACTCCGTTTCATTCCATTCCTTTCCATTCCGTTCTGTTACATTCCATTCCATTCCACTGCATTCCATTCCATTCCACCCCATTCCACTCCACTCCACACGACTCCACTGCACTCCACTCCATTCCAATCCACTGCATTCCATTACACTCTATTCAATTCTACTCCATTCCAATCCTTTCCACTCCTTTCCACTCCTGTCCATTCCTCTCCTCTCCGTTACACTCCAATCCCCTCGATTCCAACTCATTTCCATTCCATTCCACTCAATTCCATTCCATTCCTTTCCGTTACACTCCATTCCACTCCACTCCACTCCACTCCGCTAAACTCCATTCCACTCCACTCCACTTCTTTCATTCCATTCCATTTTATTCCATTCCACTGCAATCCCTTCCATTGCATTCTACTCCATTCCATTCAATTGCCTTATTTCGACTGTATCTCACTCTGTCAAAAAGACTGGAGTGCAGTGACACAATCTTAGTGCAGATTTCATTTCGTCATTCCTGTCCATTCCTTTCCATTTCAATTTATTCCATTTCATACAGTTCCATTCCATTGCATTAGAGACAAATCCATTGCACTCCACCCCATCCACTCCACTCCATTCCACACAACTCCATTCCATTCCATTGTAGTGCATTCCGATCCACTCCACTCAACTTCACTCCACTCCACTCCACCCAAATCCACTCCATTCCCCTCTACTCCACTAAATTCCACTTCATTCTACTCCACTCCACTCCATTACAATGCATTCCATTCTATTTAATTCCATTGTATTCCATTCCTTTCCATTCTATTTAATTCCACTTGTGTCCACTCCCCTCCATTTCATTCCACTCCACTCCATTCCATTCAACTCCATTCCACTCCACTCCACTGCACTGCACTCCACTCCACTCAACTCCATTTCATTCCACTCCAATCCAGTCAATTCCACTCCATTTCAGTGCACTCCGATCCACTCCACTCAACTTCTCTACACTCCACTTCACTCCACTCCATTCTGTTCCATTCCATTCCATTAAACTCCATTCCACTCTACTCCACTCCACTTCATTCCTCTCCACTACAATCTTTTCCACTCCAGTCCATTCCATTCCACTTTACTCCACTCTATTCCATCCCATTCCAATATACTCTGGTCTACTCCACTCAACCCCACTACACTCCAGTCTACTCCACTTCACACCGTTCCATTCCGTTTCATTCCATTCCATTCCATTCCTCTCTTTTCCATTCCAGTCCGCCCCATTCCCCTCAACTCCATTTCACTCCATTCCACTAAATTCCTCTCCACTTCACTCCACTCCATTCCACTCCACTCCATTTAATTCCACTCAATTCCATTCCATTCCACTCCATTTCATTCCACTTAATTCCATTCCATTCCACTCCATTCCATTCCATTCCATTCCACTCCATCCTATTCCATTCCCCTCCATTCCATTCAATTCCATTCCAATCCACTCGACTTTACTCCATTCCTTTCCTTTCCATTCTACTGCATCCTGATCCACTCCACTCAAATCCACTCCACTCCACTCCATTCCATTCCACTCCATTCCATTTGATTACACTACATTACATTCCATTCCACTCCATTCCACCCCACTCCATTTCTCTCCACTCCATTCCACTCCACTCCACTCCAATCCATTACATGACATTGCATCCCACTCCTTTCCACTCCATTACACTTCATTCAATTCCACTCTACTCCATTCAACTCCACTAAACCCCATTCCACAGCATTCCTTTCCGCTCTACTCCATTTTATTAAATTCTGCTCCATTCCATTCCATTCCCTTCTATTCCGTTACTTCGACTGGATCTCACTCTGTCAGTATGACTAAAGGGCAGTGGCCCAATCTTAGGTGACATTTCATTAACCCTTCCATTCAATTACATTCCTTTCCATCGCATTCAATTCCATTCCACTGCACTCCGATCCACTCCACTCCACTCCACTCCATTCCGTTCCATTCTGTTCCACTCCAATGCGTTCAAACCTTTCCATTCCTTTCTGTTCCATTCCATTCGACTGAACTCCTTTCCATTCCACTCCATTCCACTCCACTCCTCTCCACACAACTCCATTCCATTCCACTCACCTCCACTCCAATCCATTCTATTCCACTCACCTCCAATCCACTCCTTTCTATTCCATTCCATTCCATTCCATTCCATTCCATTCCATTCCATTCCATTCCATTCCATTCCACTCTACTCCAATCCACTCCACTCAACTTCAATTCACTGCACTCCGATCCATTCCATAGTGTTCTATTCCATTCGACTCCACTCCATTCCATTCCACACAACTCCATTGCACTCTACTCCATTCCATTCCATTCTACTATCTTCCATTCCATTCCTTTATTTCGACTGGATCTCACTCTGTCACCCTGCCTGGAGTGCAGGGCCACCCACTTTTCTCATATTTAATTGCAGTATTCCATTCCATTCTATTCCATTCCATTCCATTCCATTCCATTCCATTCCATTCCATTCCATTCCATTCCATTCCATTCCATTCCATTCCTTTCTATTCCATTCCATTCCACTCAACCCCACCCCATTCCACTCCATTACACTCCACTCCACTTCTTTCATTCCATTCCATTCCACTGCGCTCTGATCCACTCCACTCAACTTCTCTCCACTCCACCACACTCCCTTCCATTCCATTCCACTCCACACCATTCCATTGCATTCTACTCCATGCCATTCAATCCCTTTATTTTGACTGGATCTTACTTTGTCTCCCATATTGGAGTGAATTGGCCAAATCTTAGGTGGGATTTCATTCACCAATCCATTCCTTTCCCTTCTATTCCATTCTATTGCATTCCATTCGATTCCAGTGCACTCTGATCCATTCCACTCAATTCCACTCCACTCCACTGCAGTCCATTCCATTCCTTTCCCTTCCAGTCTGTACCAGATCTTTCCTCTCCCTTCTATTCCATTCTATTGCATTCCATTCGATTCCAGTGCACTCTCATCCATTCCACTCAATTCCACTCCACTCCACTGCAGTCCATTCCATTCCTTTCCCTTCCATTCTGTACCAGATCTTTCCTCTCCCTTCTCTTCCATTTCTCTCAATTCCATTCCATTGCATTCCAGTCCATTCCACTCTCCTGCATTCGCTCCTCTCCATTCCTCTCCACTCCATTCCTTTGTACTCCACTCTATTCCATTCCACTCCTTTCCACTCCATACCACTCCATGCCATTCCATTCCATTCCACTCCACTCCACCCACTCCATTCCATTCTATTCCATTCCACTGTACTCTGTTCCACTCCAATCAACTTCACTCCACTCCACTCCTTTCCATTCCGTTCCGTCCCTTTCCATTCCATTCCACTCCATTCCATTCCATTCCACTCCATTCCACTCCACTTCATTTTACTCCATTGCCCTCCACTCCACTACATTCCACTGCATTCCACTGCTTTCCATTCCATTCTACTCTACTACAATCCATTCCTCTTTACTCCATTCCATTCCACTCCATTTGATTCCATTCAACTCCATTCCATTCCATTTCATTCCACTCCCTTCCACACCAGTCCATTCCACTCCTCGCCTCTCACTTCCAATCCATTCCAGTCTTTTCCATTCTGTTCCGCTACCTGCAACTCCATTCCACTCCTCTCCATTCCACTCCATTCCACTCCATTCCATTCCACTCCACTCCATTCCATTCCATAATACTCTATTCCATTACATTCCTTTATTTCGACTGTGTCTCACGTTGTCACCAGAGTGAAGTTTAGTGGCACTATCTTAGCTCACTTTTCATTTCACCATTCCATTCTATTCTGTTCCTTTCCACTACGTTCCATTTCATTCCATTGCACTTTGATCCACTCCATTCAAATCCGCTCAACTCCAGTTCATTCCTTTCCATACCATTCCATTCGATTCCACAAATTTCCATTCCATTCCACTCCATTCTTTCCCATTTCATTCCACTCCATTCCAGTCCATTAGACTCCACTCCCTTGCACTAAAGTTCATGTAACTGCACTCCACTTGTTTCCACTCCATTCCATTCCCCTCCAATCAATTCCTTTCCATTTTACTCCGCTGCATTCCATTCCTTTATTTTGACTGGGTCTCACTCTGTCACCCAGACTGGAGTGCAGTGGCACAATCTTAGCTCACATTTCATTTCACCATTCCATTCCATTCCATTCCATTCCATTCAGTTCAATTCCAATCCATTTTTTTCCATTCTATTTCATTCCACTCCACTCCATTGCATTCTACTCCATTCCACTCCACTCCACTCCAATGCAATCCACTCCCCTCCATTCCATGCTAATCCATTCTAATGCACTCCTTTCCAATCCACTCAACTCCAATCAACTCCACTCCACTACACTCTGCTCCATTTTGTTCCTTCCCATTCCTTTCTGATCATTTCCATTCCACTCCATTCCTTTCCAGTCCACTCCGTTCCACTCCACTACATTTCTCTCCATTCCACAGCATTCCACTCCACTTTACTCCACTGCACTCCACTCTGCTGCATTCCATTCCATTCCATTCCATTCCGTTCCATTCCGTTCCGTTCCGTTCCATTCCATTCCATTCCATTCCATTCCATTCCATTCCACTCCATTCCACTATATTCTACTCCATTTCACATCATTCCTCTCCACTCCATTCCACTCGACTCCCTTCCACTCCCCTCCACTCGATTCCAGTCCATTCTCTTCCATTCCACTGCCTTCCATTTCATTCCATTCCACTCCATTCTTCTCCAGTCCATTCCGATCCACTCCATTCCACCCCACTACACTCCATGCTAACCTTTTCCATTCCACTGCACTCCATTCTATTCGATTTTACTCCATTCCTTGCCATTCTTTTGTTCGACTGGAACTCACTGTCTCACCCAGACTCTAAGTGCAGTGGCACATTGTTAGCTCACATTTGATTTAACCTTTCGATTCCATTCCACTCCATTCCATTCCACTCCATTCCATTCCATTCCATTCCATTGCATTCCATTCCTTTCCATTGCATTCCATTCCACTCAACTCCACTCCACTTCACTCAACTCCACTCCAATTTGCTTCACTCCACTCTGTTCTCATGCATTCCATTGCATGACGTTCCATTACATACCATTCAATTCCATTCCATTCCATTACTTTCCATTGCATCACATTGCATTCCATTCCACTCCATTCAATTCCATTCCATTCCATGCCATTCCATTCCACTGCACTTTGATCCACTCCACTCAACTCCCCCCCACGACATTCCACTCCTTTCCCTTCCGTTCCATTCCACTCCAATTACATTCCTTTCCATACCATTACATTCCACTGCACTCCAAACCACTCCACTCACCTCCCCCACACGACATTCCACTCCTTTCCCTTCCGTTCCGTTCCATTCCATTCCATTCTATTACACTCCACTCCATTCCACTCCTCTCCACTCCAATCCACTCTACTCCCCTCCATTCCATTCCATTCTTTTCCAATGCACTCCAATCCTCTCCACCCATCTCAACTCCATTCTGCTCCACTCCATTCCGTTGCATTCCATACCGTTCAGTTCTATTCCATTCTACTCCATTCTATTCTTCTTCAATCAATTCCTCTCCACTGTATTTCACTCCATGGCATTAAATTCTACTACACTCCTCTTCCCTCCACTCAACTCCATTTCACTCCACTCCATTATGTTCCACTCCATTCTGTTCCGTTCCATTAAATTCCACTCCATTGCATTCCACTCCACTCCATTCCACTCCACTCCATTTCACTTCATTAAACTTCATTCCTCTCCACTCATCTCCATTCCTTTCCACTCCTCTCCTTTCCTTTCCACTCCATTCCATTCCATTCCAATCCACTCCAATACACTCCACACCACTCCATTCCAATACATTCCATTCCACCTCACTCCTTTCCATTCAGTTTTACTATATTCCTTTCCATTCCTTTATTTTGACGGGAATTCACTCTCTCACCGAGACTGGAATGCAGTGGTACATTCTTAGCTCACATTTCATTTCACCATTCCATTCCATTCCAATCTGCTCCACTGCACTCAACTGCAGTCCACCTCACTCCACTCCACCCCACTCCACTCCAATACACTCCATTCCTTTCCTTTCCATTTCATTCCATTCCACTGCTCTCCGATCCACTCCACTCAACTCCACACCAATCCACTGCATTTTGTTCCGTTCCATTCCGTTCTGTTCCATTCCCTTCCCCTAAACTCCATTGCTTTCCACTCCACTCCATTCCACTCCACACAATTTCACGCCATTCAACTCAACTCCACTCGACTCCATGCCACTCCACTCCGCTCCACTCAAATCCACTCCATTCCATTCAACTTCATTCCATTCCATTACACTCCATTCCATTCCATTCCATTCCAACCCATTCCACTCCACTCCATTCCATTCCAATCCACTCCACTCCATTCCTTTATACTCCACTCCATTCCATTCCATTCCACTTCATTCCTCTTTATTCCACTCCACTCTATACCACTCCACTCCATTCGTCTGCACTGCACTCCTTTTCGCCCCACTCCACTACATTTGACTCCGTTCCAATCCACTCCACTCCATACAAGTCCATTCTAAACCATTCCATTCCATTCCTTTATTTCAACAGGATCTCACTCTGTCACCCACACTGGAGAGCAGTAGCACAATGTTACCTCACATTTTTTTTCACCATTCCATTCCATTCCATTCCATTCCATTCCATTCCATTCCATTCCATTCCATTCCATTCCATTCCATTCCTTTACATTCTATTCTACTCCACTCCACTCCACTCCATTTCATTCCATTCCATTCCATTCCATTTCTTTCCATTCCATTCCAGTGCCTTCTGATCCACTACACTCACCTCCAGTACACTCCACTCCACTCTGTTCCATTCTGTTCTGTTCCCATACGTTCCCTTCCTTTCCTCTCCATTCCATTCCAGTCCAATCCATTCCAATACACTCCACTTTATTCCACTCCACTCCTCTCCACTCCACTAAATTCCATTCCACTCCATTTCATTCCATTCCACTCCATTCCATTCCATTTCACTCCATTTCACTCCTCACCATCTCCCTCCACTCCATGCCACTTTACTCCTCTTCACTCCACTCCACTTTATTCCTTTCCATTCTGCTCCTTTACATTCCATTACCCTCTATTACAGTCCATTCCACTCCACTGCATTCCACTCCACTGCACTCCATTCCACTCCACTCCGTTCCACTCCACTCCATCCTACTGCAGGCCCTTCCATTCCACTCCACTCCATCCCATTGCATTCCACTTGATTCCCTTCCATTCCTTTATTTCGACTGGATCTCACTCTTTCACCCAGACTGGAGTGCAGTGGCACTATCTTAGCTAACATTTCATTTTACCATTCCATTCCATTCCATTCCCTTAGACTCCACTGCACTCCCCTCCACTCTACTCCACTCCTCTCAATTCCACTCCATTCCATTCCATTCCATGCCATTCCAATCCATTCCACTGAATTCCTATCCTCTCCCCTCAACTCCACTCCACTGCACACCACTCTGTACCATTCCGTTCCATTCCATTCCATCCCATTCCATTCCACTCCGTTCCATTCCATTCCATTCCACGTCATTCCTTTCTGCTCCATTCCACTCCACTCCACTCCATTCCATTCCACTCCATTTCCTTCCATTCCACTCTACTCCTTTCTATTCCATTCCATTCCATTCCGTTTCATTCCATTCCATTCCATTCCATTCCATTTCACTCCACTACATTCCATTCCATTCCTTTCCATTCCTTTCCATTCCATTCCTCTCCATTCCACACCAATCAACCCCAATCCACCCCAATCCACTCCACTCAACTCCACTCTGTTCCACTCCACTCCACCCCTCTACTTTCCATTCCATTGCTTTTTATTCCATTCCATTCCACTCCAATCCAATCCATTCCATTCCACACCACTCTAATCCACTTCACTCCATCCTTTCCATTCCATTCCATTCCATTGCATTCCATTCCGTTCCGTTCCGTTCCATTCTGTTCAATTCCATTCCATTCCATTCCTTTCCACTCCGCTCCATTCCAATGCACTCCATTCCATTCCACTCAAATCCACTCCTCTCCTCTCCACTCCGTTCCATTCTGTTCCATTCCATTCCATTCCATTCACTCCATTTCATTCCACTTCACTGCATTCAACTCCACATGAATCCGCTCCACTCCCCCTCACTCCACTCAATTTCATTTACTCCACTCCATTTCACTATATTCCATAGTATCCATTACACTGCAATTCGATCCACTCCACTCAACTCCACTCCACTCCACTCAACGCCACTCCACTCCTCTCCACTCTATTCCATTTAACTCCACTCTATTCCATTTCATGCCATTCCATTCCCTTGCATTCCACTGCACTCCATCCACTCCACTCAATTCCACTCCACTTCACTCCATTCCACTCCACTCCTTTCAGTTCCATTCCTTTCCATTCTGTCCCATTAAATTCCATTCCATTCTATTCCATTCCATTTCACTCCATTCCATTCCACTCCACTCCATTCCACTCCACGCCACTCCATTCCATTCTGTTCCATTCCACTCCATTAGATTCAACTCCACTCCATTCCACTCCACTCCATTTCACTACTTTCCACTCTATTCCACTCCTCTCCACTACTCCCTGTTGCACTACATTCTTTTCCACTTCATTCCATTCCATTCCACTCCACACCACTCCATTTCACTTTACTCCACTCCATTCCATTCCACTCCAGTCCATTCCTTCCACTCCATTTCATTCCACCCCACTCCACTCCATTCCACTCCATTCCATTCCGTTCCACCCCACTCCACTCGACTCCACTCTATTGAATTCTATTCCATTCCATTCGACAGCCCTCCCTTCCATTCCACTCCACTCCACTAAACTCCACTTCACTCCACTCCACTCCACTGCATTCCTTTCCAATCCACTTCAATCCATTCCTTTCCATTCCATTCCATTCCATTGCTGTGCCTTCTGATCCACTCCACTAATCACCACTCTACTCAAGTCCATATCAATTTGTGCCATTCCATTCCATTCCATTCCATTCCTTTCCATCTCATTCCATTCTGTTCTATTCCATTCCATTCCACTCCATGCCATTCCGTTCCACTCAATTCTACTCTTCCCCCACTCAACTGCACTGAACTGCACTACAATCCGGTACATAACACTGTACTCCATTCCATTCAACTACACTCCATTCAATTCCATTCCATTCCACACCAATACACTCCCTTTCATAAAACCTTACTCCACTCCATTCAATTCCATACATTTTTATTCCTTTCCTTTCCACTCAATTCCATTCCACTCTACTCCACTCCACTCAACTCCACTCCATTCCAATCCTCTCCATTCCATTCCATTCCATTCTGTTCCGTTCCATTCCGTTCCCTTCCGTTCCGTTCCATTCCATTCCATTCCATTCCATTCCATTCCATTCCACTGCACTCTGATCCACTACATTCATGTCCGCTCCACTCCAGTCAATTCCATTCTCCTCCGTTCCATTCTTTTCCATTCGGTTCCATTCTACTCCATTCCATTCCACTCCACTCCATTTCATTACTTTCCTCTCCATTCCACTACACTCCATTGCCCTCCACTCCATTCCATTGCACTCTATTTCATTCCATTCCACACCATTCCTTTTGATTCCATTCTACTCCACTCCATTCCATTCTGTTCCACTTCATTCCTTTTTATTCCACTCCACTATTTTCAACTCCATTCCACTCCAATCCATTCCAATCTACTCCATTCCACTCCACTGTTCTCCGTTCCAATCAATTCCTTTCAATTCCACCCCATTCAATTCCATTCTATGCTTATCCATTCCACTCCTTTCCACTCCACTCAATTCCACTCCACTCTTCCTCTGCACTCCACTCCATTACACTACGTTCCTCTCCATGTAATTCCACCCTGTTCCATTCCATTCCGTTTTGTGGCATTCCATTCCATTCCTTTATTTTAACAGGATCTCACTCTTTCACCGAGACTGCAGTGCAGTGGCACAATCTTATCCTTCATTGCATTTCACCCTTCCATTCCATTCCATTCCATTCCACTGCTGTCCGATCCACTACACTCATTTCCACTCTACTCCACTCCACTCGGTTCCATTCCATTCCGTGCCATGCCCTTCTGTTCTGTTCCATTCCACTCCATTCTATTCTACTCTACTCTATTCTACTGCAGTACATGTCACTCCATGCCACTCCATTCCACTCCCCTCCACTACACTTCCCTCCACTCCATTCTATTTCACTCCCTTCCACTACAGTCCTTTATTTCGACTGAATCTCACTCTGACATGTAGACTGCATTGCAGCGGCACAATCTTAGCACACATTTCGTTTCAGCATTCCATTACGTCCCACTCTACTCCATTCCATTCCATTTCACTCTATTCCATTCCATTCCTTTCCACTGCACTCCGATCCACTGCACTCTACTCCATTCCACTCTACTCCATTCCACCCCACTCCACTCCATTCCATTCAGGTCCATTCCTTTCGACTCTCTTCCATTCCACTCCATTTCACTCCACTCCTCCCCATTCCACTCCTCTCCATTATGCTCCATTCCACTACATTCCATTCCACTCCACTTCACTTCACTCCACTCCACTCCATTCCATTCCACTTTATTTCAGTCCACTCCATTCAACTCCGTTGCTCTCTGCTGCACTCCACTCCATTGCTCTATACTCTACTCCATTGCATTTCTCTCCACTGTTCTCCATTCCACTTCATTCCTTTACTTTCTTCTCCATTCTATTCTATTCCACTCCATTCCACTCCAATTCATTCCACTCCATTCCATTCCACCCCATTCCACTCCATTCCATTCCATTCCACTCCATTCCATTCCATTCTATTCTACTCCATTCCTTTCCACTGCTTTATTTCAACTGGATCTCACTCTGTCACTTAGACTTGAGTGCAGTCGCACAATCTAATCTCACATTTCATTTCTACATTCCATTCCATTCCATTCCATTCCTTTCCATTCCATTCCATGGCACTCTGTTCCACTACACTCAGCTCCACTCCACTCCACTCCACTCCATTCCATTCCGTTCCATTCCATTCTGTTCCAGTCCTTTCCATTCTGCTCCATTCCATTCCACTCCACTCCATTCAACTGCACTCCATTTCATGCCATTCTGCTCCTTTCCACTTCACTGCACTCTACTCCACTCCATTCAATTCTATTCCATTACATTCCAATCCTTTATTTCGACTCAATCTCACTCTGTCACAAAGACTGGAGTGCAGTTGCACAATCTTAGCTCACATTTCATTTCACCATTTCATTCCATTGGATTCCATTCCTTTCCGTTCCATTCCATTCCATTCAATTCCTTTCCATTCTACTGCACTCCGATCCACTCCACTCAACTCCACTCCACTCCACTCTGTTCTGTGCCATTCCATTCCATTCCGTTCCATTCCATTCCATTCCATTCCATTCCATTCCATTCCATTCCACTCCACTCTTATGCACTCCACTTGATTCCTTTCCACTCCACCAAACTCCACTCCATTCCATTCCACTCCATAATATTCTATTCCAATATATTCCCCTCCACTCCACTCTATTCCATTCCAGTCCACTCCACTCCACTCCAGTCCACTCCACTCCACCCCACTCCAGCCCACTCCACTTCACTCCACTCCATTCCACTCCATTCCATTCCACTCCATTTCATTCCGTTCATTTCTTTCGACAGGATATCACTCTCTCACCCAGGTTACAGTGTTTTTGAAAAATATCAGCTCATATTTCATTTCACCATAGCATTCCATTCCATTCCATTCCATTCCATTCCATTCCATTCCACTCTGCTGCATTCCATTCCATTCCAATCCATTCCACTCAACTCTACTCCACTCCTCTCCACTCCATCCCACTCCATCCCATTCAATTCCACTCCACTCCACTCTATTGCATTCCCTCCCATCCCTTTCCACTCTATTCCACTCCAATCCACAGTACTCCACTCCACTTCACTCTACTACACTCCGTTCCGTTCCATTCCATTCCATTCCATTACTTTGTGTCACGAAAATCTCACTCTGTCAGCCTGGCTGCAGTGCAGTGGCACAATTTCAGCTCACATTTCATTTCACAATTCCATTCCATTCCACTCCACTCAACTCCACTCCACTTCACTCCATTCCATCCTGTTGCTTTCCTCTCTATTTCACTCCACTTCACTGCACTCCACTCCATTCCATTCCACTCCCTACCATTCCATTCCCCTTCACTCCACTCCTCTCCAGTCAACTACTCTTCATTCCGTTCCATTCCATTCCATTCCATTAAACCCTATTGCATTGCATTCTTTTTATTAGAAAGGATCTCACTCTGTTTCTCACGCTGGAGTGCAGTGGCACAATCTCAGCTCACATTCCATTTCACCATTCCAATGGATTTCAATCCATTTCATTCCTTTTAATTGCAATCCTCTCCACTCCACTGCACGCCATTCCATTCCCTTCCATTCCATTCCATTCCATTCCATTCCATTCCATTCCAATCCATTCCACTAAGTTCCATTCCATTCCACTACACTCCATTCCCCATCATTACATTCCATGCCATCCTATTTCACTCCATTCCACCCCTCTCCACTCTACTCTACTCCGCTCCACTGCACTCCTCTCCAATCCATTCCATTCCATTCCCTTACTTTCCATTCTATTCCATTCCTTTCCACTCCATTCCATTACATTTATTCCTTTCAACAGCATCTCACACTGTCAACCTGGCTGGAGTGCAATGGCACAATCTCAGCTCACATTTCAATTTACCATTCCATTCCATTCTTTTCCATTCCATACCATTACATCCTACTCTACTGCACTCCACTCCATTCCATTCCATTCCATTCCACTCCATTCCACTCCACTCCACTCTATTCCAATCCACCCCATTCCAATCCAATCAACTCCACCCAACTCCATGCCACTCCATTCCACTCCATTCCTTCCCATTCCATTCCTGTCCATTCTTCTCCACTTCATTCCATTCTTTCCCACTCCATTCCACTCCTTTCCACTCCACTCAATTCCACTGTATTCAATTCCTTTACATTCCATTCCACTCAATTCCATTACATTCCTTTCTTTCGACAGGATCTCTCGCTGTCATAAAGGCTGCACTGCATTGGCCAATATCAGCTCACATTTCGTTTCACCATTCCATTTGATTTCATTCCATTCCATTCCACTCCACTCCACTCCAATCCACTCCATTCCATTCCATCCAATTCCATGCCACTCCACTCCATTCCACTACACTCCATGCCACTCCATCCTATTCCATTCCTCTCCATTCCAATCCAGTTAACTGCACTTCACTCCACTCCAGTCCATTCCATTCCATTCCATTCCCTTATATTCCATTCCACACACTTCAATTCCATTCCTTTCTTTGGCAAGACTCCTTTTCTCTCACCCAGGCTGGAGTGCAGTGGCACAATTGGAGCTCACATTGCATATAACCATTCTATTCCACTGCATTCCATTGCACTCTATTCAATTGCATTCCCTTCCATTGCATTCCATTCCACTCCACTCCATTCCATTCCATTCCATTCCATTTCATTCCATTGTATTCCATTCTATTCCATTAAATTCCAATCCATTCCATGCCATTTTACTCCTTTCTGTTCCATTCCATTCCATTCCTCTCCACTCCATTCCTTTCCTCTCCACTCTACTACATTCCATTCCATTCCATTCTATTCCATTCCTCTCCACTCCATTCAACTCCAATGCTATCCACTCGACTCCACTGCTCTCCACTCCACTCCACTCCCTTCCATTCCACTCCATTCCATTCTATTCCACTCCATTCCCCTCCATTCCACTCCACTCTAGTCCAATCCTGTCCTCTCCACTCCACTCCCTTCCATTCCCTTCCATTCCCTTCCATTCCTTTCTTTTGAAATTATGTCACTCTGTCACACAAATTGGGGTGCAGTGGAAGAATATCAGCTTATATTTCATTTCACCATAGCCTTCCATTCCATTCCCCTCCATTCTATTCTTTTAAACTCCACTCCATTTCAGACCACTTCACTCCATTTCACTCCACTCCCCTCCATTCTACTCCTCTCTACTCCATCCCATTCCATTCCACTTCATTCTACTCAACTCCACTCCACTTCTTTCCATTCCATCCCATTCGATTCCACCCCAATCCATTCCACTGCACTTCACTCAAATCCTCTCATTCAATTCCACTCCATTCCACTCCACTCTATTCCAATCCATTCCAATTCTTTACATTCCTTTCCATTCCAGTCCACTCTACTCCTCTCTGTTTATCTCCACTCCACTGCATTCCACCCCATTCTATTCCACTCCACTACACTCCATTCGATTCCCTTCCATTAAATTCCATTCCATTCCTATAAATTCTAATCCACTCCACTCCTCTCCACTCCACTCAATGCCATTCTATTCCATTACATTCCAGTCCATGGTACTCCATTCCACTACACTCCACTCCGCTACATTGCATTCCATTCCATCCCATTCCACTCCATTCCACTACTCTCCACTCTACTCTACTCCATTCCACACCCCTCCACTCCTCTCCACTACACTCCATTCCATTCCATTCCATTTAACTCCATAACATGCCATTTACTTCTTTCGGCAGCATCTCACTCTGTCACACAGGCTGGAATGCAGTGGCAGACAGTCAGCTCAGGCTGGAGTGCAATGGCACTGTATCAGCTCACATTTCATTTCACCATTCCATTCCATTGCATTCCATTCTACTCCACTCCACTCCACTCCACTTCATTCCATTCCGTTCCATTCCACTCCATTCCACTCTACTCCACTCCACTTCATTCCACTCCATTCCATTCCATTCCACTCCATTCCACTCCAATGCTCTCCACTTGACTCTACTCCAATCCACTCCATTCGATTACTTTCTACTCCATACCATTCTATTCCACTCCATTCACATCCACTCCACTCCACTCTACTCCATTCCAGTCCACTCCACTCCACTTTACTCCACTCCCCTCCTCTCCACACCACTCTGCTCCACTCCATTCCACTCCACTGCATTCCATTCCTTTCTTTCAACAGGATCTCATTCTTTCAGCCATGTTAGAGTGCAGTGCAACAATCTCAGCTCACATTTCGTTTCACCATAGCATTCCATTCAATTCCATTCCCTAAAATTCTATCCCATTCCAGTCCGCTCCACTCCACTCCACTCCATTCTATCCTGTTCCATTCCATTCCCTTCCATTCCATTCCATTCCATTCCATTGCATTCCAATCCACTCCTCTCCTCTCCACTCCACTCCATGACATTCAATTCAATTACATTCCAGTACATAGTACTCCATTCCACTAAACTCCACACCACTACATTCCATTCCATTCCGTCCCATTTCACTCCATTCTACTACTCTCCATTCTACTCTACTCCATTCCACTGCACTCCTCTCCAATCCATTCCATTACATTTCACTCCTTTCCATTCCATTGCTTTCTTTCAAAGACATCGCACTCTGTCACACAGGATGGAGTACAGTGGCACAATCTCAGCTCAGGCTGGGGTGCATGACACAATATTAGCTCACATTTCCTTTCAGCATTCCATTCCATTCCATTCCATTCCATTCCATTCCATTCCATTCCATTCCATTCCATTCCATTCCATTCCATTCCATTCCATTCCATTCCACTGCACTGTGATCCACTCCACTCAACTTCACTGCATCCACTGTTTTGAATTCCATTCCCTTCCATTCCTTTCCATTCCATTCCAATCCATTCCATTCCACTCCACTCCATTCGACTCCGTTCTATTCCATTGCATTGTACTGCGTTCCATTCCATTCCTTTAATTTGACTTCATCTCACTCTTTCATCCTGAATTCAATGCAGTCACACAATCTTAGCTCACATTTCATTTCACCATTCCATTCCATTCCATTCTGTTCCATTCCACACCATTTTCTTAAACTCCAATACATTCCACTCCACTCTACTCAATTCCATTCCACTCCACTTCACTCCATTGCTTTCCCTTCCATTCCATTGTATTCCACTGCACTACGTTGCACTTCAGTCAACTCCACACCACTCCAATCCATTTCATTCTCTTCCTTTCCATTATATTCCTTTGCGTTCCATTCCACGTATTTGCATTCCACTGCACTCCATTCCACTCCACTCCGTTTCACTCCATTGAACTCCATTCCACTCCATTCCACGGTATACCACTCCTTTCCTATCCATTCCACCCCACTCGACTGCATTCCTCTCCTCTCCATTCCACTCCACTCCATTGTATCCAATTCCAATGCATTCCATTCCACTCTCTACCCCTCCCTTCCACTCCCTTCAACTCCATTCCACTCCACTCCAACTCTACTCCTCTCAACTCCATTTCAATGCTTTCCATTACTTTCCACTCCACTCCACTCCATTCCATTACATTCCACTCCATTCCACTCCACTCGACTGCGTTCCACTCCATTCCATCCCACTCCACTGCATTTTATTCCATGCTTCTACATTCCATTCCATTCCTTTATTTTGACTGGATCTGACTTTGTCACCAGACTGAAGTGCTGTGGCACAATCTTAGCTCTCATTTCATTTCAACAAACTATTCCAATCAATTTATTCCATTCCATTCCATTCCATTCCATTCCATTCCATTCCATTCCACTCCACTCCACTGCTCCCTATTCTGTTCTGTTCCATTCCATTCCATTCCACTGCACTCCCATCCACTCCACTCAAGTCCACTGCACTTCACTCTACTCCACTCCATCCTTTTGATTCTATTCCGTTCCATTCCATTTGACTCCAATCCATTCCACTCCACTCAATTTCCCTTCATTCCACTCCATTGCACTCCAATCTACTCCACTCCAATCCATTCCTTTTGACTCCATTCCATTTGATTCCACCATATTCCATTCCATTCCACTCCTTTCCACTCCATTTCATTGCACTCCACTCCATTCCACTGTACTCCATTGCATTCCTTTCCATTCCACTCTATTGCATCACATTCCATTCCACTCCATTCCACTCCACTCGATTCCATTCCACTCCATTCAACTCCATTCCTCTCCATTCCACTGATTTCCATTCCACTCCACTCCATTCCATTCCATTCCTTTATTTTGACTGGATCTCACTCTGTCATCAATTCTAAAGTGCAGTGGCCCAACTGTAGCTCACATTTCATTTCCCATTCCATTCCACTCCATTCCATTCCATTCCATTCCATTCCATTCCATTCCGTTCCGTTCCATTTCATTCCATTCCATTCTATTCTATTCCACTGGATTCCGATCCACTCCACTCAACTCCCCTTCACTCCACTCCACTCCTTTCTGTTCTGTTCCATTCTATTCCTTTCCATTCCATTCCATTCCGTACTATTCCATTCCATTCCACTCCACTCCGTTCCATTCTACTCCATTCTGCTCCACTCCACGCCACTCCATTCCATTCCATTCCATTCCTTTCCATTCCATTCCATTCCTTTCCATTCCATTGCATTCCATTCCATTCTATTCCACTGCCATCCGATCCACTCAATTCAACTTCACAGCACTCCACTCTGATCGGTTCCATTCCGTTCCATCCCATGCAGTCCACTGCATTCAATTGCACTCCACTCCATTCCACTCCACTCCATTCCCTTCTATTCTAATGCATTCCATTCCATTCCTTTATTTCGAATGATTCTCACACTGTCACACAGACTGGAGTGCAGTGGCACCAACTTAGCTCATATTTCATTTCACAATTCCAAGCCATTCCATTCCACACCATTCCATTCCACTCCCCTCCATTCCGCTCTACTCCACTCATTTCAATGCATTCCATTCCTTTCCATTCCAATGCACTCCAATCCAATGCATTCAAGTCCACTTCACTTCACTTCACTCCACTACACTCCGTTCTATTATATTTTATTCCACTCCACAGCATTCCATTCAATTCTACTCCATGCCATTCCATTCCTTTATTTAGACTGGATCTCACTGTGACACCCAGACTGGAGTGCAGTGGCCAATCTTATTTCACATTTCATTTATCATTTCATTCCAATACATTCCATTCCATTCCATTGCATTGCATTCCATTCCATTCCACTGCACTCTGATCCACTCCCCTCAACTCCATTCCAATCCACTCCATTCCATTCTGTTCTGTTCCATTCCATTCTACTCCATTCCACTCCATTCTATTCCATTCCACTTAATTCAATTCCATTCCATTCCACTCCATTGCTCTCCATTCCACTCCACTCCTTTCCATTCCTCTCGACTCCACTCCATTCCAATCCATGCCTTTCCATTCCACTCCATTCCATTCCGTACCACTCCACTCCACTCCACTCTTCTCCACTCCACTCCACTCCATTCCATTCCATTTCATTCCACTGCCACCCATCAACTCCACTCAACTTCACTCCTCAACACTTCCCTACGTTCTTTTTTGTTCTTTTCCTTTCCATTCCATTCCACTCCATTCCATTTCATTCCACTCCATTCCATTCCATTGCATTCCACTCTTTCCATTACATTCCACTCCACTCCGTTCCACTCCACTCCACTCCATACCAATCCAATCCATTCCATTCCACTCCTTTCCATTCCATTCCACTACATTCCACTCCATGCCACTACACTCCAATCAATTCTAATACATTCCATTCCTCTCCACTGCATTGTATTCCATGAAATTCCATTCCTTTCCATTCCTTTATTTCGACTGGATCTCTCTTGGTCAGCAGAGTTAATTGCAGTGGCACAATCTTAGCTCACATTTCATTTCACCTTTTCATTCCATTCCATTGCATTCCATTGCATTCCATTCCATTCCACTACAATCCATTCCATTTCACTGCACTCTGATCCACTCCACTCAACTTCGCTCCATTCCATTCCATTCCATTCCATTCCATTCCATTCCATTCCACTCCATTCCATTCCACTACAGTCCATTCCATTCCTATCAATTCCACTCCACTGAATTTAACTCCACTCCATTCCACTTCTCCCCACTAAACTCCACGCCATTCCTTTCCATTCCTCTCCTTTCCATGGCATTCCATTCCACTCCCTTCCACTTCATTCCACTCCACTCGATACCACTCGACTCCATTCAACTGCACTACACTTCATTCCAGTGCATTCCATTCCACTACACTCCATTCCATTCTGTATCTTTATTTCGACTGAATCTCACTCTGTTACACAGACTAGAGTGCTGTGGCCCCATCTCAGCTCACATTTCATTAACCATTCCATTGCACTCCATTCCATTCCATTCCATTCCATTGCAATCCATTCCATTTCTCTGAATTCCAATCCACTCCACTGAACTCCACTCTACTCTGTACTATTCCGTTCCCTTCCAAAGCATTCCATTATGTTCCATTCCACTCCACTCCACTCCATTCCATTCCATTCCATTTCATTCCACACCCCTGTTTTCCACTTCACTCCATTAACCATCACTCCACTCCACTACATTCCATTCCCTTCTCTTCCATTCCATTCCATTCCATACCCTTCCAAACCAATGCACACCGTTTCATTCCATTCTACTCCTTTCCCTTCCATTCATTCATTTTGGCAGGATCTAGCACTCTCACCCAGACAGGAGTGCAGAGGCAGAACCTTAGCTCACACTTCATTAACCATTCCATTCCGTTCCATTCCATTCCATTCCATTGAACTCTCTGCCATTCAACTGCACTCCATTCCACTCCATTGAACTCCAATCCACTCTTCTACACTTCATTCCACTCTGTTCCATTTCACTCCGTTCCATTCAATTCCACTCCATTCCATTCCATTCCACTCCACTGCACTCCATTCAATTCCACTCCATTCCACTCCTTTCCACTTCATTTCACTCCATTCCACTTCATTCCACCCTACTCTACTCCTGACCACTCCAGTCGATTCCATTCCATTCCATTCCCCTGCACTCCAATCCAGTCCAATCAAATTCATTCCACTCCACTCCACTCCATTCCAATCCGTTTTGTTCCATTCAGTTCCATTCTATGCAACTCCATCCCACTCTACTGTATTACACTCCACTCCATTCCATTCCATTCCATTCCATTATACTCCATTCCATTCCATTCTTTTATATCGACTGGATCTCACTCTGTCATCCAGACTGTAGTGCAGTGGGACAATCTTAGCTCACGTTTCATTTCACCATTCCATTCCATTCCAATCCATTTCATTCTATTTCATTCCTCTCCAATCCACTCCACTCCATTCCATTCCACTCCACTCCACTACATTTCATTCCACTCCACTCCACTACAATCCATTCCATTCCATTCCATTTCACCGCACTCCGAGCCACTCCACTCAACTCCACTCCACTCTACACCATTCCACTCCATTCCTTTCCTTTCCGTTCCCTTCCATTCCACTCCATGCGATTCCATTCCATTCTTTTCCATTCCTTTGCATTCCTTTATTTCTATTGGATCTCACTCTGTCACTCAGAATGGTGTGCAGTGGCCCTATCTTAACACACACTTGATTCCCCATTCCATTCCATTCCATTCCATTCCTTTCCGTTCCATACAATTCCGTTGAATTCCATTCTATTCCACTGCATTCTGAGGCACTCCACTCCACTCCTCTGCTTTCCGTTCCATGCCATTCTTCTCCATTCCATTCCTTTCTTTTCCATTCTTGTCCATTCCATTCTAATCCACTCCATTCCAATCCACTCAATTCCATTCCTATCCACCCCACTCTACTCCATTGCATTACATTCCATGCAACTGCACTCCGATCCACTCCACTCATCTTCACTCCACTCGTCTCCACACCCGCAAATCCACTACATTCCCCTCCACTCCACTAAAATCTATTTCACTCCACTCCACTCCACTCCATTTCATTCCTTTTTATTCCATTCCATTGCATTCCACTCCCCTAAACTTCACTCCACTCCACTCCGTTTCATTCCACTCCACTCCATTCCATTCCATTCCACTCCATTCCACTCAACTCTACGGCACTCCACTCCTCTCAATTCCATTTCATTCCACTCCAGTTCACTCCATTCCATTATACTGTACTCCCATTCACTCCACTCAAATACTCTCCACTCTACTTCACTCTGTTCCATTCCATTCCGTTCCATTCCATTCCATTCCATTCCATTCATTTCCATTCCATTCCATTCATTTCCATTCTACTACACTCCTCTCCACTACATTCCATTCCATTTCATTCCATTTTATCCCATTCCATTCCCTTCCACTGCACTCCGATCCACTCGACTCAACTCCATGCCACTCGACTCCACTCCACTCCTTTTCGTTCTGTTCCGTATCATTCCTTTCCATTCCTTTCCATTCCACTCCACTCCATTCTAGTCCACTCAGTTGAGTTCCAAACCATTCCATTCCATTCCACTCCATTCCGTTCCATTCCATTCTGCACCGTTCCTCTCCATTCCATTCTACTCCATTACACTCCATTCCATTACACTCCATTCCACTCCACTCCACTCCATTCCATTTCAATCCACTCCATTCCCTTCCTATCCATTCCACTCCATTCCACTGCACTCCATTCCAATCCACTCCGTTCCACTCCAATCCACTCCATTCCACTCCATTCCTTTCCATTCCACTCCATTCCATTCCTTTCCATTCCATTCAATTTCTCTCTATTCCACTCTACTCCACTCCACTCCACTCCAGTCCACTCCCCTCCTTTCCATTCCAGTCCACTCCATTACTATCCATTCCATTCCAGTCCACGCCATTCCATTCCATTCAATTCATTTGCTTTATTTCGACTGTATATCACTATGTCAAAATTACTGGTGTTGACTGGCACAATCTTCGCTCACATTTCATTTCACCATTCCATTCCGTTCCATTCCATTCCATTCCATTCCATTCCATTGCATTCCAAACAATTCCACTCTATTCTACCTGACTCCACTCCATTTCACCCAACTCAACTCCGTTCCCTTCCCCACCATTGCATTACATTCCCTTCCCTTCCATTCCATTCCATTGCATTCCATTCCATTCCAGTGCACTCCGATCCACTCCACTGAAATTCACTCCACTCCACTCCATTCTATTCCATTTGGTTCTGTTCCATACTGTTCCATTCCACTCCATTCCATTCCACTCCACTCCAATCCACCCCACTCAATTTCACTCCATTCCAATACATTCCACTCCACTCCACTCTAAAACAGTCCACTCCACTCCACTGTGATCCAGTCCTCTCAAATCCATTAAACACCTTTCTGTTCCATTCCAATCCATTCCTTTTCATTCCACACCATTCCATTCCCTTCTATTCCATTCCATTCCACACCATTCCATTCCTCTCCAATCCAATGCATTCCATTCCACTCCAGTCTGCTCCACTCCACTCCATTTCACTCCACTAAACTTCATTCCACTCCAATCCATGCCATTCCACTCCCGTTCATTTCATTCCACTCTACGCCACTCCATTCCAGTCCAATCCACTCTATTCCATTCCATTCCATTTCATTGCATTCCACTACATTTCATTCCATTCCATTACACTGCATTCTGATCCACTCCACTGAACTCCACTCCACTCCACTCCACTCCATTCCACTCTGTTCCCTTCCATTCCTTTCTGTTCTATTCCATTCCACTCTATTCCATTCAATTCCACTGCATTCCACTTGACTCCATTTCATTCTATTCCACTCCATTCCACTCTACTCCTCTCCACTTCATTCCATTCCACTCCATTCAACTCCATTCCATTCCATTCCTCTCAATTCCATTCCATTACATTGCTCTCCTCTGCACTCCATTCCACTCCACTCAATTCCACTCTTCTGCAATCCTTTCCACTCCTCTCCATTCCTCTCCATTCCATTCCATTTCCATTCATTCCTTTCCAATCTATTTCATTCGATTCCACTCCATTCCATTCCATTCCACTGCACTCCAATCCACTTCATTCAACTCCAGTCCACCCCACTGCAATCCACTCCATTCCATTAAACTCCATTCCATTCGATTCCACTAAGTTCACTTATATTGCACTCCATGCCACTCCATTCCATTCCACTCCCTTTTTTCCTCCCCACTCTGTTCCACTCCACTCAACTCCAATCCACTCCACTCCTTTCATTCCATTCCACTCCTTTCCTTTCCACTGCACTTTGATCCACTCCACTCAACTCCATTCCACACCACTCCACTATACTCCATTCCTTTCCGTTCCATTCCAGTCCACACCATTCCATTCCGCTCTACTCTATGACATTTCATTCCGTTATTTTGACTGGATCTCACTGTGTCTGCCAGACTGGTGTGCACTGGCCCAATCTTAAGTGACTTTCCATTCACTATTTCATTCCTTGCCATTCCATTGCATTCCATTCCATTCCATTCCATTCCATTCCATTCCTTTCCACTGCACTCTGAGCCACTACCCTCAAGTTCACTCCACGCCACTCCGTTCCGTTCCTTTGCATTCCAATCCATTCCTGTCCTTTCCACTCCATTCTATTCCATTCCACTCAATTCCATTCCATTCCATTCCACTCCATTTAACTCCTTTCCACTCCACTCCTTTCCACTACAATCCACTCCATTCCACTCCACTTCTCTCCACTCCACTTCTCTCCTTTCCATTCCACTGCACTGCGATCGACCCAACTCAAATTCACTCCTCTTCACTGCATTCCATTCCATTCCATTCTGTTCCTTTCCATTCCTTTCCACTCCATTAAATTCCACTCCACTCCATTCCACTCCATTTCGTTTCACTCCGTTTCACTTCATTCCACTCCACTCCACTCTAATCCACTCCAGTCTACTCCACTCCACTCTGACCAAGTGCTCTCATATCCACTTCACTCCATTCCGTTCTGTTCCGTTCCATTCCATTCCATTCCTTTCCTTTACACATCACCCCTTTCCATTCCATTCCATTGTATTCCACACCATTGCATTCCACTGCATTCTAGTGCATTCCATTCCACTCCACTCTGCTCCACGCCATTCCACTCCACTCCACTTCATTCCATTCCACTCTATTCCATTCCAAACCAGTCCACTCCTTTCCGCCCCAATTCACTCCATTCCAGTCAAAACCACTCCATTCTATTCCATTCCAATGCAGTCTGACCCACTCCACTCAACTCCACTCCACTCCGTTTCATTCCGTTCCTTTCTATTCCATTGCATTCCACTCTATTCCATTCCTCTCCCTTCCATTCCACTTGACTCCATTTCACTCCATTCCACTCCATTCCACACTAGTCCACTCCACTGCAGTCCACTCCACTGCATTCCATTCCCCTCAATTCCATTCCATTAGCTTCCATTCCATTCCACTCCATTCCACTCCACTCCATTCCAGTGCACTACAATCCTCTCCAAACCACTCCATTCAATTCCATTACCCTCCATTCCATTCCATTCCATTCCACTACACTCCATTCCATTCCATTCCACTCCACTGCACTTTGATCCACTCCACTCAACTCCACTGCACTCCACTCCAATCCACTGCTTTCCATTCTACTCCACTCCATTCAATTACACTACATTCCATTCCATTCCCCTCCTTTCCACTCTATTCCATTCCGCTCCACTCTATTATACTCCACTCCACTCCTTTCCATTATTTCCCCTCCATTCAATGACTTTCCATTCCCCTCCATTCCACTCCATTCCACTCCAGTATATTCCACTCCACTCCGTTCAACTCCACTCTACTCTATTCCACTGCATTCCAATCCACTCCATTCGTTTCCTTTCCATTCTACTTTACTCTATTCCATTTCTTTATTTCGATTTGATCTCACTCTGTCTCCAAGACTAAGGAGCAGTTGCTCAATCTTACCTCACATTTCTTTAACCATTCCTTTCCATTACATTCCATTTCATTCCATCACACTCTACTGCACTCCTATCCACTCCAATCAACCACACTCCACTCCACTCCACTACGTTCCTTTTTGTTCCTTTCTAATCCATTTCATTCCATTCCTTTCCATTCTGTTCCATTCCATTCCACTCCACTCCATTCCATTCCACTCCATTCCACTCTACTCCACTCCAAGCCACTCACTCCACTCCACTCCATTCCATTCCATTCCATTCATTCCACTGCATGCTGTTCCACTCCACTCAATTTCACTCCACTCCACTCCGATCCATTCCGTTCCATTCCGTTTCATTCCAGTCCACTGCATTCCATTTCACTCCACTCCATTCCACTCCTCTTCATTTTATTCCATTCTACTGCATTCCTTTCTATTCCTTTATTTTGACACTCTCACATTATCACCCAGACTGGAGTGCAGTGGCACCAACTTAGCTCATATTTCATTTCACCATTCCATTCCGTTCCATTCCATACCATTCCATTCCATTCCATTCCTTTCCTTTCCATACCATTCCGTCCCATTCCACTACATTCCATTCCATTCCACTCTATTCCTCTCCATTCCATTCCACTCCTCTCCATTCGTTTCATTCCATTCCATTCCTTTCCATTTCACTGCACTCCATCCACTCCGCTCAGTTCCACTCCACTACACTGCACTACACTCTGTTCCATTCCGTTCCGTTCCAGTCCACACCATTCTAATGCATTCTACTCCATGTCATTCCGTTCCTTTATTTTGAATGGTTCTCACTGTGTCACCCAGACTGGAGTGCAGTGGCACAATCTTAGCTGACATTTCTTTCAGCATTCCATTCCATTCCATTCCATTCCATTCCATTCCATTCCATTCCATTCCATGGCATTCCATTCCATTCCATGGTGTTCCATTCCATTCCTTTCCACTGCACTCCAATGCACTCCACTCAACTCCAATCGACTTCACTCTACTTCACACCCTTCGTTTCGGTTCCATTCCGTTCCGATACATTCCATTCCATTCCTCTCCACTCCATTCCATTACACTTCTTTCCATTTGATTCCACTACATTCCATTCCATTTCACTCCATTCCACTTCATTCCACCCCACTTGATTCCACTCTACTCCATTCAACTGCACTACACTCCATTCCACTGCTTTCCATTCCACTCCAATCCATTCCATTTCATTCCTTTATTTCGTCTGAATCTCAAGTGTCACCGAGACTGGAGTGCTGCAGCCCAATCTTAGCTCACATTTTATTAACCATTCCATTGCATAACATTCCATTCCATTCCATTTCATTCCATTGCATTCCATTCCATTCCACTGCATTCCAGTGCACTCTGAACCACTGCACAGAGCTCCTCTCCACTCTCATCTACTCCATTCTATTCCATTCCATCCTGTTCCATTTCGTTCCATTCAATTCTGCTCCACTCCACTCCATTCCATTCCACTTCATTCCACTCCACTCCTATCCACTTCACACCATTCCCCTCCACTTCACTCCATTCTATTCCTTTTCATTCCATTCCATTCCATTCCATTCCAATGCAGACCATTACATTACATTCTACTCCATTCCATTCCACCCAGACAGGAGTGCAGTGACCCAATCTTAGCTCACATTTAATTAACCATTCCATTCCATTCCATTCCATTCCATTCCATTCCATTTCATTCTATTGCATTCCCTTCCATTCCATTCCATTCTATTGCGTTCCCTTCCATTCCATTGCAGTCTGATGCACTCCATTCAACTCCACTCCACTCTTCTCCATTCCTCTCCATTCCATTCCTTTCTGTTCCATTCCACTCCAATCCATTGCATTCCATTACACTCCACTCCATTCCATTCTTCTCCATTCCTTTGCATTTCACTCCATTCCACTTCTTTCCACTCCACTCCACTCCTCTGCACTCCACTCCATTCCTTTCCATTCAATTCCCCTGCACTCCAATCCACTCCACTCAAATTCACTCTACTCCACTCCATTCCATTCCATTCCGCTGTGCTCCATACCATTCCACTCCATTCCACTTCACGCTTCTCCAATCCACTCCACTCTATGCCTTACCATTCTATTTGATTCCATTCCTTTATTTTGATGGGATCTCACTCTGTCACCCAGACAGGAGTGCAGTAGCCCAATCTTAGCTCACATTTCATTTCATCAATCTGTTCCATCCCATTGCATTCCACTCCATTCCATTCCACTCCACTACACTGCACTCCATTCCATTCAATTCCACTCCATTCCACTGCACTGTACTCCACTCCACTCCATTCCATTCCATTTCATTCCACTGTACTCTCATCCACTCCACTCAACTTCACTCCACTCCACTCAACTCCGTTCCGTTCTGTTCCCTTCCTTTCCATTCCATTCCTCTCCATTCCATTCCACTCCACTCCATTCCACTCAACTCCATTCCATTCCAGTCTACTCCGTTTCTTTCCATTCCTTTATTTCAACTGCATCTCACTCTTTCAACCAGACTGGAGTGCAGTGGCACAATCTTAGCTCACATTTCATTTCACCATTCCATTCCATTCCTTTCCACTCCATTCCTTTCCACTCCTGTCCACTCCATTGCATTCTGTTCCATTCCATTTCATTCCACTGCACTTCTGCCAACTCCACTCAACTCCACGCCACTCCTGTGCATTTCTTTCCATTCCGTTCCATTCTATTCCATTCTGTTCCATTCCATTCCATTCCACTCCTTTCTATTCCACCTCTCTCTATTCCACTCCACTCCATTTCATTCAATTCAACTCCTTTCCCCTCGACTCCACTGCATTCCACTCCTTTTCTTCCTGTTCCACTCAACTCCATTCCACTCCCCTTGATTCTATTCCATTCCATTCTATTCAACTCCAAAAGACTCCAATCCACTCCATTCCGCTCCACTCCACTTCACTCCTTTTTAATCCATTCCATTCAAATTCTCTCCATTCCTTTCCATTCCATTAACCTCCATTCCACTCCATTCCACTCTACTCCATTCCAGTCCACTCCACTCCATTCCACTCCATTCCATTCAATTACACTCCACTCCATTCCATAATAGGCAACTCTGTTCCATTCCATTTCTTTATTTCGATTGGATCTCACTTTGTCATCGGACTGAAGTGCAGTGACACAGTCTTAGCTCACTTTTCATTTCACCATTACAACCCATTCCTTTCCATTCCATTCCATTCCATTCCACTCCATTCCATTCCATTCCACTACATTCCATTCCATTCCACTGCACTCTGATCCACTCCACTCCTCTCCACTCCACTACAGTCAATTCCATTCCCTTACACTCCATTCGATTTCACTACATTCCATTCCATTCCACTCCACTGCATTCCACTCCACCCCATTCCACTCCACTCTAAACACTCCAAGCCATTCCTTTCCCTTCCACTCCTTTCTTGATATTCCATTCCAATCCATTCCAATCCATTTCACTCCACACGTTTCCATTTGAATCCAATCAACTCCACTCCCCTCCATTCCACTGCATTCCATTCCACTCCAATCCATTCCATTCCATTCTACTCCATTCCATTCCATTCCTTTATGTCGACTGAATGTCTCTGTGTCGCCCAGACAGGAGTGCCGTAGCCCAATCTTAGCTCACAATCCATTAACCATTCCATTGCATTCCATTACATTCCATTCCGTTTCATTCTATTACATTCTATTGCATTCCATTCCATTTCATTGCATTGCGATCCACTGCACTGAAGTCCACTCCACTCCACTCCACTCTGTTCTATTCTGCTTCATCCCATTTCATTCCTTTCCGTTCAATTCTGATCCCCTCCACTCCATTCCATTCCACTTAAATCCACTGCACTCCTATCCACTTCAATCCGTTCCCCTCCACTCCACTCCAATCTATTCCATTCCATTCCATTCCTCTCTATTCCATTCCTTTCCATTCCATTGCATTCTATTCCATTCCATTTCATTCCATTAAATTTCATTCCATTCCATTCCAATTCATACTATTCCATTCCATTCCACTCCATTCCATTCCATTTCTTTATTTCGACGTGTTCTCACTCTGTCACACAGACAGGAGTGCAGTGGCCCAATCTTAGCTCCCATTTAATTACACATTCCATTCCATTCCATTCCATTCCATTCCATTCCATTCCATTCCATCCCATTCCATCCCATTCCATTCAATTGCATTCCCTTCCATTCCATTGAACTCTGATGCACTCCATTCAACTCGGCTCCACTCTTCTCCATTCCGTTCCATTCCATTCCACTCCAGTTCATTCCAATCCATTCCACTCCACTCCATTGCATTCCTATCCATTCCTTTGCCTTTCACTCCATTCCACTTCATTCCACTCCACTCCAATGAACTCCATTCCATTCCATTCAATTCCCATGCACTCCAATCCACTCCACTCAAATTCACTCCACTCCACTCCATTCCATTCCTTTCCGATCCATTCTGTACCATTACACTCCATGCCATTTCACTCTTCGCCAATCAACTCCACTCCATTTCATTCCATTCTATTCCATTCCATTCCTTTATTTTGATGGGATCTCCCTCTGTCACCTAGAGAGGTGTGCAGTAGCCCAAACTTAGCTCACATTTCCTTTCACCAATCCATTCCAACCCATGGCATTCCTCTACATTCCATTCCACTCCACTCCATTCCATTCCATTCCACTCCATTCCACTCCACTCCACTGCACTCCACTCCATTCCATTCCATTTCATTCCACTGCACACCGATCCACTCCACTCAAATTCACTCCACTCCACTCAACTCCGTTCCATTCCATTCCCTTCTTTTCCATTCCATTCCTCTCCTTTCCGTTCCACTCCACCCCATTCCACTCCACTCCATTTCATTCCCTTCTACTCCATTCCTTTCCATTCCGTTATTTGAACTGGATCTCACTATTTCAACCAGACTGGAGTGCAGTGGCATAATCTTAGCTCACATTTTATTTCACCATTCCATTCCATTCCAATCCATCCCATTCCATTCCACTCCATTCCATTCAACTGCAATCCACCCCACTCCACTCCACTCCATTCCATTGCACTCCAGTCCACTCCATTGCATTCCGTTCCATTCCATTCCATTCCAGTGCACTCCTATCCACTCCACTCTACTTCACGCCACTCTACTGTGTTTCTTTCGATTCTGTTCCATTCTGTTCCATTCCATTCCACTCCTTTCCATTCCACTTCACTCCATTCCACTTCATTCCATTCCACTCCATTCCTCTGCATATCACTCTATTCCACTTAATTCCACTCCACTCCATTCCACTCAACTCCATTTCATTCCATTCAATTCCCCTGCACTCCAATCCACTCCACTCAAATTCACTCCACTCCACTCCAGTCCATTCCATTCCGTTCTGTTCTGTACCACTCCACTCTATTCCATTTCACACTTCTCCATTCTCCTTCACTCCATTCCAATCCATTCTACTCCATTCCATTCCTTTATTTCGATGGGTTCTCACTCTGATACCCAGACAGGAGTGGAGTGGCCCAGTCTTAGCTCACATTTAATTATGCATTCCATTCCATTCCAGTCCGTTCCATTCCATTTTATTCTATTGCGTTCCCTTGCATTCCATTGCACTTGGATGCCCTCCATTCAACTCCAATCCACTCTTCTCCATTCCTTTCCATTCCGTCCCATTCCATTCCACTCTAATCCATTCCAATCCACTCCATTCCCTTCCTATCCATTCCTTTGCATTTCACTCCATTCCACTTCATTCCCTTCCATTGCATTGCATTCCATTCCACTCCACTCCACTTCACTCCACTCCACTCCATTCCATTACATTCCATTTCATTCCACTGCACTCCAATCCACTCAACTCAAATTCACTCCACTCCACTCAACTCCGTTCCATTCTGTTCTCTTCCTTTCCATTCCATTGCTGTCCATTCCATTCCACCCCACTCCATTCCACTGCACTCCAATCCATTCCATTCTACTTCATTCCTTTCCATTCCTTTATTTCAACTTGATCTCACTATTTCAACCAGACTGGAGCGCAGTGGCATAATATAGCTCACATTTCATTTCACCATTCCATTCCATTCTATTCCATTCCATCCCATTCCATTCCATTCCATTCCATTCCATTCCATTCCATTCCATTCCAAACCATTCCATTCCACTCCATTCCATTCAAATCCAATCCACCCCACTCCATTCCATTCCATTCCATTTCACCCCAGTCCAATCCATTTCATTCCGTTCAATTCCATTCCATTTCACTGCACTCCTATCCACTCCACTCAACACCACGCCACTCCAGAGTGTTTCTTTCCATTCCATTCCATTCCATTCCATTCCATTCCATTCCATTCCATTCCATTCCATTCCATTCCATCTCATTCCATTCCTCTCCATTCCATTCAACTCCAATCCACCCGACTCCACTCCACTCCATTCCATTCAACTCCAATCCACCAGACTCCACTCCACTCCATTCTATTCCACTCCAATCCACTCCATTGCATTCCGTTCCATTCCATTCCATTCCATTCCATTCCATTCCTTTCCATTAAGTTCCTTTCCATTCCATTGCACTCTGGTGCACTCCATTCAACTCCACTCCTCTCTTCTCCATTCCTTTCCATTCCATTCCATTCCATTCCAATCCATTCCAATCCATTCCACTCGACTCCATTCCATTCCTCTCCATTCCTTTGCATTTCACTCCATTTCACTTCTTTCCCCTCCACTCCACTCCACTCCATTCCATTCCATTCCTCTCCACTCCATTCCATTCCATTCCATTCCATTCCATGCCATTCCACTCCATTCCATTCCATTCCATTCCATTCCATTCCATTACATTACATTCCACTCACCTCCATTCTATTCCACTCCCTTCCATTCAACTCTAATCCACTCCACTCCACTCCATTCCTTTCCACTCCACTCCTTTCCATTCCAATACATTACATTCAATTACTCTCCATTCCATTCCATTCTATTCCACTCCAATCCACTCCATTCCACTATATTCCTTTCCACTCCACTCCACTCCATTCCATAACATGCAACTCCGTTCCATTCCATTCCCTTATTTTTACTGTATCTCATTTGGTCATCAGACTGAAGTTCATTGGCACAATCTTAGCTCACATTTTATTTCACCATTCCATTTCTTTCCATTCCATTCCATTCCATTCCATTCCATTCCATTCCGTTCCATTCCGTTCCGTTCCGTTCCGTTCCGTTCCATTGCATTCCATTCCATTCCTTTCCATTCCACTACATTGCTTTCCATTCCAATGCACTCTGATCCACTCCTCTCAAGTCCGCTCCACTCCAGTCCATTCCATTCCTTTCCACTCCATTCGATTCCACTACATTGCATTCCATTCTTCTCCTTTCCACTCCACTGCATTCTACTCCACTGCGTTCCACTCCACTCTACTGAACTCCAAGCCATTCCTTTCCATTCCACTCCTTTCCACGATGTTCCATTCCACTCCATTCCACTCCACTCGATTCCACTCAAATCCAAACAACTCCACTCCTCTCCATTCCACTGCAATTCATTACATTCCATTCTTTATTTCGACTGAATCTCACTGTGTCTCCCCGACTGTAGTGCCATAGCCCAATCTTAGCTCACATTTCATTAACCATTCCATTGCATTCCATTCCATTCCATTCAATTTCATTCAATTCCATTCCATTGCATTTCATTCCATTCCATTGCACTCTCTTTCACTGCCCTGAACTACACTGCACTCCGTTTTATTCTTTTCCATCCCATTCTATTCCATTCCATTAAATACTGCTCTACTCCATTCCACTCCATTCCACTTCATCCCACTCCAATCCACTCCACTTCACTCCATTCCCCTCAACTCCACTCCATTCTATTCCATTCCATTCCATTCCATTCCATTCCATTCCATTCCATTCCATTCCATTCCATGCTATTGTGTTCCCTTCCATTCCATTGCATTCCGATCCACTCCATTCAAATCCACTCCGCTCTTCTCCATTCCGGTCCATTCCGTTCCATTCCATTCTCTTCTATTCCATTCCACTCCAATCTATTCTATTCCATTCCTCTACACACCATTCCATTCCACTCTATTCCTCTATATTTCACTTCATTCCACCCCACTCCACACCACTACACTCCATTCCATTGCATTCAATTCCCCTTCAATCCAATCTACTCCACTCAACTTCACTCCACTCCACTCCATTGCATTGCGTTCCATTTCTTACCATTCCACTCTATTCCATTTCACCCTTCTCCATTCTACTCCACTCCATTCCAATCCATTCTTCTCCGTTCCATTCCTTTATTTTGACGGGATCTCACTCTGTCACCCAGACAGGAGTGCATTGGCCCAATCTTAGCTCACATTTCATTTCACCAATCCATTATTTCCCATTGAATACCACTCCATTCCATTGCACTCCACTCTATTCCATTCCACTGCACTCCACGTCACTCCACTCCGTTGCATTCCATTCCACTCCACTCCACTGCACTCCACTCTGCTCCATTCCATTCCACTCCACTCCACTGCACTCCACTCCGCTCCATTCCATTCCATTCCATTCCACTACTCTCTAATCCACCACACTCAACTTTACTTCTCTCCACTCCACTGTGTTCCATTCCATTCCCTTCCTTTCCATTCCATTCCTCTCCATTCCATTCCACTCCACTCCTTTCTACTCCACTCCATTGCATTTCACTCTACTGCATTCCATTCCACTCCTTTATTTCTACTGGACCTTACTCTTTCAACCAGACTGCAGTGCAGTGGCACAATCTTTGCTCACATTTCATTTCACCGTTCCATTCCATTCCTTTCCATTCCATTCTATTCCATTCCATTCCATTCCATTCCCCTCGACTCCATTCCACTCTACTCCACTCCATTACACTCCATTCCGTTCCACTCCAGTCCACTCCAGTTCATTCCGTTCCATTCCATTCCGTTCCACTGCATTCTGGTCCACTCCACTCAACTCCATGACACTCCATTCCGTTTCTTTCCATTCCTTTGCATTGCATTCCATTCCGTTCCATTCCATTCCACTTCACTCAATTCCACTCCACTCCATTTCACTGCGTTCCACTCCTTTCCACTCCATTGCACTTCATCCCACCCCGTTCCATTTCATTCCACTCCACTGCACTCCATTAGATTCCCCTCCATTCTATTCCACTCCATTCCATCACCTCCTATCCACTCCATTTCACTCCACTCCATTCCGTTCCACTCCATTCCATTCCAACTCATTCCATTCAATTACTCTCCTTTCCATTCCATTCCATTGCACTACATTCCACTCCATTCCACGCCACTCCATTTCTCTTCATTTCACTCCATTCCACTTCACTCCACTCCATTCCACTCAATTACATTCCATTCCACTCCACTCCACTCCTTTCGATATCATGCAACTCCGTTTCATTTTATTCCTTCATTTCGACTGGATCTCACTTTGTCACCAGACTGAAGTGCAGTGTCAGAATCTTAGCTCACATTTCTATTCACCATTCCATTCTATTCCAGTCCATTTCAGTGCATTCCATTCTTCAATATTCCATTCAATTCCACTGCACTTCTATCCACTCCACTCAACTGTGCTCCATTCCATTACATTCCATTCCACTCCATTCGATTCCACTATATTCTCTTCCATTCCTTTCCATTTCACTACACTGTATTCCCCTCCACTCCATTCCACTCCACTCCACTGCACTCCATGCCATTCCTTTCCATTCCACTCCTTTTCATGATTTTCCATTCCACTCCATTCCACTCCATTCCTCTCCTCTCGATTCCACTCGAATCCAGTCAACTCCACTCCTCTCAATTCCACTGCTTTCCATTCCACTCCAATCCATTACATTCCACTATACTGTATTACATTCTATTACTTTATATCGAGTGATTCTCACTCTGTCACCCATACTGGAGTGCTGTGTCCAATCTTAGCTCCCATTTCGTTTACCATTCAATTGCATTGCATTCCATTCCGTTCCATTTCATTCCATTATACTGCATTCCATTCCATTCCACTGCATTCCTATCCACTCCACTGAATTCGACTCCACTCCACTCCAGTCCATTGCACTCCATTCTATTCTGTTCCATTCTATTCCATTCCGTTATGTTCCATTCTACTCCACTCCATTCCATTCCATTCCCATCTATTCCATTCCATTCCATTCCATTCCATTCCATTCCATTCCATTCCATTCCAATGCACACCATTACATTCCATTCTACTCCATTCCATTCCAGTCTTTTATTTCGACGGGCCCAATCTTAGCTCTCATTTCATTAACCATTCCATTCCATTCCATTCCTTTCCTTTGCGTTCCTTTCCATTCCATTCTTTTGCATTATCTTCCATTCCACATCACTCCTATCTACTCCATTCAACTCCACTCCTCTCTTCTCCACTCTGTTCCATTCCTTTCCACTTCATTCCATTCCATTCCATTCCATTCTACTTCATTCCATTCCATTTCCTTCCACTCCATTCCATTCCACTCCATTCCACTCAATTTCACCGCATTCCACTTCATTCCATTCCACTCCCCTCCACTCCATTCCATTCCCCAGCACTCCAATCCACTGCACTCAACTTCATTCCACTCCACGCCACTCCATTCCACTCCATTCTATTCTACTCCATTCCATTCCACTTCATTTCACTCCACTCCAATCCATTCCACTCCACTCTACTCCGCCTCATTAGATTCTATTCCACTCCACTCCACTCCATTCCATTCCATTCCACTCCATTGCATTCCACTCTACTTCATTCCACTCTGCTCCTTTCCATTACATTCTGTTCCATTCTGTTCCATTCCTTAATTTTGACTGGATCTCACACTGCCACCCAGACTGGAGTGCTGCAGCACAAGCTCAGTTCAAATTTCATTTCACCATTCCATTGAATTCCAATCCATTCCACTCCATTCCACTCCACTCCACTCCACTGAATTTCATTCCACTCCACTCCATTCCATTCCATTCCATTTTACTGCACTCCAATCGAATCCACTGAACTCCACTCCACTCCATGCCACTCCACTCCCTTCCTTTCCCTTCTGTTCCACTCCATTCCATTCTACACCATTGCATTCCATTCCTTTATTTTCACTGGATCTCACTCTGTCACTCAGAATGAATTGCAGTGGCCCTATTTTAGCTCACATTTCATTCACCATCAATTCTATTCCTTTCCATACAATTCCTGTGAATTCCATTCCATTCCACTGCATTCTGATACACTCCAATCACCTCCACTCCACTCCTCTCTGTTCCATTCCTTTCTGCTCCATTCAATTCCATTCTTTTCCATTCCATTCCATTCCACTCCAATCCATTCCATTCCACTCCACTGCACTACAGTCCACTCCAGTCCACTCCACTGCACTCCATTCCATTCCATTCAACTACACTCTGATTCACTCTCCTCAACTTTACTCCACTACTCTCCACTCCACCCAAATCCACTCCATTCCCTACACTCCACTAAAGTCTACTTCATTCAACCGCAGTCCACTCCATCCCATTCCTTTCCATTCGATTCTATTCCATTCCACTCCCCTGCAGTCCTCTCCACTCAATTCCCTTCCATTTCACTACAGTCCCCTCCTTTCCATTCCACTGCACTCGAATCCCCTCCTCTCAACTCTTCTCCACTCCACTTTGCTCTACTCACTTCCGTTACTTTCAATTCCATTACATTCCATTCTTTCCATTACACCACAGTCCATTCCACTACACTTCATTCCATTCCATTCCATTCCATTCCACTGCACTCCGATCCACTCCATTCAACTCCATGACACTCCATTCCACTTCAATCCATTACGCTCTGTTCCATACTATTCCATTTCATACCATTCCATTCCACTGCACTCCATTCTAGTCCACTCAACTCCATTCCAATCCATTCCACGCAATTCCACTCCATTACTTTCCATTCCATTCCGCACCATTCCACTCCATTCCATTCCACTCCATTCCATTCCACTCTATTCCAATCCATTCCACTCCCATCCATTCCACTCCACTCCACTCCATTCCACTCGAATCCACTCCGTTGCATTCCATTCCTTTCCATTTGATTCCACTGCACTCCGATCCACTCCACTCAACTGCACTCCATTCTACTCCACTCCACTCTGTTCCATTTGATTCCATTCAATTCAGTTCCATTCCATTCCATTCCATTTCATTCCATTTAACTTGAATCCATTCCATTCCGATCCATTCCATTCCACTCCACTCCACTGTACTCCACTGCATGCCATTCCATTACATTCAATTCCTTTCCAATGCATTCTGAGCCACTCCACTCCACTCCATTCCATTCCTTTCCCATCCGTTCCGTTCCTTTCCATTCCTTTCCACTGCATTCCATTCCACTCCACTCCATTCCATTCCATTCTACTTCATTCCATTCAATTGCTTTATTTCAACTGTTTCTCACTCTGTCAAAAGACTGGAGTGCTGTGGCACCATCTTAGCTCAGATTTCATTTCACCATTCCATTCCATTCCATTCCATTCCATTCCATTCCATTCTATTCCTTTCCATTCAATTCAGTTCCATTGCATTCCACACAACTCCACTCAAGTCCTCCCTACTCCACTCCACTTCATCCCACTCCACTCCACTCCTTTCCATTCCACACTACTGCATTCCATTCCATTTCACTCCATTCTAATCCATTCCATTCCATTCCACTGCACTCCAATCCACGCCACTGAAATCCAAACCACTCCACTCCACTACATTCTATTCTATTCCTTTCCGTTATGTTCACTTCCACTCCATTCCTTTCCACATCATTGCATTCCACTCCATTTCACGCCATTCTACTCCATTCCACTCCACTCCACTCCATTCGAACCCACTCCATTGCACTCAAATCCATTCCATTCAATTCCACTCCTTTCCATTCCTATCCATTCCACTCCATTACACTCCACTCCATTACATTAAAATACATTCCACTCCATTCCATTACAATACATTCCACTCCATTCCTTTAAAATCCACTCCATTTCATTCCATTCCACTCCATTCCACTTTATTCCACTCCACTCCATACCACTCCACTCCATTCCTCTTAACTCCACTCCGTTCCTCTCCACTCCACTCCACACCACTCCGTTCCAGTCCACTCCACTCCATTTCATTCCATTCTATTCCATTCCATTGAATTCCGTTATTTCGACAGGATCTCACTCTCTCACCCATACTGGAGTGCCGTAACACAATGTTAGCTCATATTTCATTTCACTATTTCATTCCTTTCCATTCCTTTGGATTTCATTCCATTCCATTCTATTCCACTTCACTCCACTTCACTCCAATCCATTCCTTTCCATTCCATGCCATTCCATTCCATTCCGTTTCATTTCACTGCACTCCAATCCATTCTACTCAACTCCAGTACACTCCACCACACTCCACTCTGTTCCATTCTGTTGTGTTCTGATATGATCCCTTCTATTCCTATCCATTCCATTCCACTCCACTCCATTCAACTGCAATCCAATCCACTCAACTCCACTATATTCCACGCCACTCCATTCTACTCCACTCCATTCCACTTCACTCCACTCTATTCCACTCCATTCCATTCCATTCCATACTGTGCGATTCCATTCCATTCCTTTATTTCTACTGGATTTCTCTCTGTCAACCATATTGGAGTACATTGGCACAATCTTAGCTAACAATTTATTCCACCATTCCATTTCACTTCATTCCATTCCATTTCATTCCACTCCACTGCACTCGCCTCCACTCTACTCCACCACCTGTTACATTCCATTCCACTCCATTCCATTCAATTCCATTCCATTTCATGTCATTCCATATCATTCCATTCCATTCCACTGCACTCCAATCCACTCCACTCAACTCCACTCCACTCCCTTCCATTCCACTCCACTCCGTTCTATTCCTTTGCTTTCCATTGCATTCCATTCCATTCCATTCCGTTCCGTTCCTTTCCCTTCCCTTCCATTCCATTCCATTCAACTCCACTGAATTCAATTCCACTCCATTCCACTTCATTCCATTCCACTCGTCTCCATTCCCTTCCACTCCATTCCTTTCCATTGCACTCTAATCCACTCCATTCCACTCCATTCCATACCACTCCACTGCATTCAATTCCATTCAACTCCATTCCATTATATTCCACCCCATTCCATTCCATTCCTCTCCATTCCACATCAATCCACTCCACTCAACCCCAATCCAATCCACTCAACTCCTCTCCATTCCACTCGACTCCACTCCACTCCTCTTTGTTCCATTCCACTCCACTCCATTCCATTCCACCCCATCCCATTCCAAACTACTCCACTCAATTCCACTCCACCATACTCCATTCCGTACCACCTCATTCCACTCCATTCCTTTCCATTCCATCCCATTCCATTTCATTCCACTGAAATCCATTCCACTCCAATCCACTCTCCTCAAATCCACTCCAGTCCAATCCACTCCACTCTATTCCATTACATTACATTCCTTTTCATTCCTTTCCATTCAATCCCATTCCATTCCATTCAACTCCACTCCATTCCATACCACTACATTAAACTCCATTCCACTCCACTCAACTCTACTCCACTCCACTCCATTGCATTCCATTCCATTCCACGGAACTCCGGTGTAATCAACTCAAATCCACTCCACTCCACTATGTTCCATTGTGCTCCGTTCCGTTCCATTCTGTTCCATTCCATTCCAGTCCAGTCCATTCCATTCCACTCCTCTCCATTCCACTGAACTCCACCCCACCCCTTTCCACGCCATTCCATTTCACTCCAAACCTTTTCATTTCATTCTATATCATTCCATTCCATTCCACTGCAATCCGATCCACTCAACTCAACTACACGTTATTCCAATCCACTCTACTCCATTCCATTCTACTCCATTCCATTCAACTATACTGCACTCCATTCCATTTCATGGCTTTCCTTTCCCTTCCATTTCACTGCACTCCGTCCACTCCACTAAATTCCACTCCACTCCACTCCTTTCCGTTCCATTCCATTCTGCACCTTTCCATTAAATTCCTTTCTGTTCCATTCCATTCCTTTTCACTTCACTCAATTCCATTCCACTCCATTGCATTCCATTCCACTCCACTCCACTCTGATCCACTCCGTTCCATTCGGTTCCATTCCGTTCCATTCCACTCCACTCGATTCCACTCCACTCAATTCGACTCCACTCCACCACACCCCTCTCCACTCCATTCCATTTCACTCCAATCCTTTTCACTTCATTCCATATCATTAAAATCCATTCCATTGCAATCCACTCCACTCCACTAAACTCAATTCTACTCCGCTCCTCTCTACTCTGTTCCACTATACTCCATTCCGTTCCACTACACTACATTCCATTCCATTTCCTGGCTTTCCATCCCCTTCCATTTCACTGCACTCTGTCCATTCCACTCAATTCCACTCCACTCTAATCCATTCCTTTCCGTTCCATTACAGTATTCTCCTTTCCATTAAATTCCATTCTGTTCCATTCAATTCCACTTCACTCCACTCAATTCCATTCCACTCCGTTCTATTCCATTCCACTCCACTCCATTCCATTTCAATCCATTCCCTGCCATTCCATTCCATTCCACTGCATTCCATTCCATTGCACTCCATTCCACCGCACTCCTTCTCGTGTCATTAAATTACTCTCCACTCCATTCCACTCCACTCCTCTCCTCTCCACTCCATTGCATTCCACTCCATTCCATTCCATTCTATTTCACTCACTTCCATTCTGTTCCACTCCTGTCCACTACATTCCACTCCACTCCACTCCACTGTACTCCACTCCATTCCATTCCACTCCATTCCGCTACAATCTGTTCCACTCTACTCCATTCCACTCCAATGCTCTTCACTCCAATCCATTCCTTTCCATTCCACCCCATTACATTCCATTCAAGTCCACTTCATTCCACTCCTTTCCATTCCACTCAAATCCACTCCACTGCATTCCACTCCACTCCAGTCCATTCCACTCCATTCCACTACATACCGTTCCACTCCTCTCCATTCCATTCTATTCTACGGCATTTCATTCCATTCCTTTATTTTAACTGGGTGTCACTCTCTCACCCAGACTGGAGTTCAGTCGCAAATTTTAGCTCACATTTCATTTCACCATTCCATTCCATTCCATGTCATTCCACTCCACTGCACTCCATTAGATTCCCCTCCATTCTATTCCACTCCATTCCATCACCTCCTATCCACTCCATTTCACTCCACTCCATTCCGTTCCACTCCATTCCATTCCAACTCATTCCATTCAATTACTCTCCTTTCCATTCCATTCCATTGCACTACATTCCACTCCATTCCACGCCACTCCATTTCTCTTCATTTCACTCCATTCCACTTCACTCCACTCCATTCCACTCAATTACATTCCATTCCACTCCACTCCACTCCTTTCGATATCATGCAACTCCGTTTCATTTTATTCCTTCATTTCGACTGGATCTCACTTTGTCACCAGACTGAAGTGCAGTGTCAGAATCTTAGCTCACATTTCTATTCACCATTCCATTCTATTCCAGTCCATTTCAGTGCATTCCATTCTTCAATATTCCATTCAATTCCACTGCACTTCTATCCACTCCACTCAACTGTGCTCCATTCCATTACATTCCATTCCACTCCATTCGATTCCACTATATTCTCTTCCATTCCTTTCCATTTCACTACACTGTATTCCCCTCCACTCCATTCCACTCCACTCCACTGCACTCCATGCCATTCCTTTCCATTCCACTCCTTTTCATGATTTTCCATTCCACTCCATTCCACTCCATTCCTCTCCTCTCGATTCCACTCGAATCCAGTCAACTCCACTCCTCTCAATTCCACTGCTTTCCATTCCACTCCAATCCATTACATTCCACTATACTGTATTACATTCTATTACTTTATATCGAGTGATTCTCACTCTGTCACCCATACTGGAGTGCTGTGTCCAATCTTAGCTCCCATTTCGTTTACCATTCAATTGCATTGCATTCCATTCCGTTCCATTTCATTCCATTATACTGCATTCCATTCCATTCCACTGCATTCCTATCCACTCCACTGAATTCGACTCCACTCCACTCCAGTCCATTGCACTCCATTCTATTCTGTTCCATTCTATTCCATTCCGTTATGTTCCATTCTACTCCACTCCATTCCATTCCATTCCCATCTATTCCATTCCATTCCATTCCATTCCATTCCATTCCATTCCATTCCAATGCACACCATTACATTCCATTCTACTCCATTCCATTCCAGTCTTTTATTTCGACGGGCCCAATCTTAGCTCTCATTTCATTAACCATTCCATTCCATTCCATTCCTTTCCTTTGCGTTCCTTTCCATTCCATTCTTTTGCATTATCTTCCATTCCACATCACTCCTATCTACTCCATTCAACTCCACTCCTCTCTTCTCCACTCTGTTCCATTCCTTTCCACTTCATTCCATTCCATTCCATTCCATTCTACTTCATTCCATTCCATTTCCTTCCACTCCATTCCATTCCACTCCATTCCACTCAATTTCACCGCATTCCACTTCATTCCATTCCACTCCCCTCCACTCCATTCCATTCCCCAGCACTCCAATCCACTGCACTCAACTTCATTCCACTCCACGCCACTCCATTCCACTCCATTCTATTCTACTCCATTCCATTCCACTTCATTTCACTCCACTCCAATCCATTCCACTCCACTCTACTCCGCCTCATTAGATTCTATTCCACTCCACTCCACTCCATTCCATTCCATTCCACTCCATTGCATTCCACTCTACTTCATTCCACTCTGCTCCTTTCCATTACATTCTGTTCCATTCTGTTCCATTCCTTAATTTTGACTGGATCTCACACTGCCACCCAGACTGGAGTGCTGCAGCACAAGCTCAGTTCAAATTTCATTTCACCATTCCATTGAATTCCAATCCATTCCACTCCATTCCACTCCACTCCACTCCACTGAATTTCATTCCACTCCACTCCATTCCATTCCATTCCATTTTACTGCACTCCAATCGAATCCACTGAACTCCACTCCACTCCATGCCACTCCACTCCCTTCCTTTCCCTTCTGTTCCACTCCATTCCATTCTACACCATTGCATTCCATTCCTTTATTTTCACTGGATCTCACTCTGTCACTCAGAATGAATTGCAGTGGCCCTATTTTAGCTCACATTTCATTCACCATCAATTCTATTCCTTTCCATACAATTCCTGTGAATTCCATTCCATTCCACTGCATTCTGATACACTCCAATCACCTCCACTCCACTCCTCTCTGTTCCATTCCTTTCTGCTCCATTCAATTCCATTCTTTTCCATTCCATTCCATTCCACTCCAATCCATTCCATTCCACTCCACTGCACTACAGTCCACTCCAGTCCACTCCACTGCACTCCATTCCATTCCATTCAACTACACTCTGATTCACTCTCCTCAACTTTACTCCACTACTCTCCACTCCACCCAAATCCACTCCATTCCCTACACTCCACTAAAGTCTACTTCATTCAACCGCAGTCCACTCCATCCCATTCCTTTCCATTCGATTCTATTCCATTCCACTCCCCTGCAGTCCTCTCCACTCAATTCCCTTCCATTTCACTACAGTCCCCTCCTTTCCATTCCACTGCACTCGAATCCCCTCCTCTCAACTCTTCTCCACTCCACTTTGCTCTACTCACTTCCGTTACTTTCAATTCCATTACATTCCATTCTTTCCATTACACCACAGTCCATTCCACTACACTTCATTCCATTCCATTCCATTCCATTCCACTGCACTCCGATCCACTCCATTCAACTCCATGACACTCCATTCCACTTCAATCCATTACGCTCTGTTCCATACTATTCCATTTCATACCATTCCATTCCACTGCACTCCATTCTAGTCCACTCAACTCCATTCCAATCCATTCCACGCAATTCCACTCCATTACTTTCCATTCCATTCCGCACCATTCCACTCCATTCCATTCCACTCCATTCCATTCCACTCTATTCCAATCCATTCCACTCCCATCCATTCCACTCCACTCCACTCCATTCCACTCGAATCCACTCCGTTGCATTCCATTCCTTTCCATTTGATTCCACTGCACTCCGATCCACTCCACTCAACTGCACTCCATTCTACTCCACTCCACTCTGTTCCATTTGATTCCATTCAATTCAGTTCCATTCCATTCCATTCCATTTCATTCCATTTAACTTGAATCCATTCCATTCCGATCCATTCCATTCCACTCCACTCCACTGTACTCCACTGCATGCCATTCCATTACATTCAATTCCTTTCCAATGCATTCTGAGCCACTCCACTCCACTCCATTCCATTCCTTTCCCATCCGTTCCGTTCCTTTCCATTCCTTTCCACTGCATTCCATTCCACTCCACTCCATTCCATTCCATTCTACTTCATTCCATTCAATTGCTTTATTTCAACTGTTTCTCACTCTGTCAAAAGACTGGAGTGCTGTGGCACCATCTTAGCTCAGATTTCATTTCACCATTCCATTCCATTCCATTCCATTCCATTCCATTCTATTCCTTTCCATTCAATTCAGTTCCATTGCATTCCACACAACTCCACTCAAGTCCTCCCTACTCCACTCCACTTCATCCCACTCCACTCCACTCCTTTCCATTCCACACTACTGCATTCCATTCCATTTCACTCCATTCTAATCCATTCCATTCCATTCCACTGCACTCCAATCCACGCCACTGAAATCCAAACCACTCCACTCCACTACATTCTATTCTATTCCTTTCCGTTATGTTCACTTCCACTCCATTCCTTTCCACATCATTGCATTCCACTCCATTTCACGCCATTCTACTCCATTCCACTCCACTCCACTCCATTCGAACCCACTCCATTGCACTCAAATCCATTCCATTCAATTCCACTCCTTTCCATTCCTATCCATTCCACTCCATTACACTCCACTCCATTACATTAAAATACATTCCACTCCATTCCATTACAATACATTCCACTCCATTCCTTTAAAATCCACTCCATTTCATTCCATTCCACTCCATTCCACTTTATTCCACTCCACTCCATACCACTCCACTCCATTCCTCTTAACTCCACTCCGTTCCTCTCCACTCCACTCCACACCACTCCGTTCCAGTCCACTCCACTCCATTTCATTCCATTCTATTCCATTCCATTGAATTCCGTTATTTCGACAGGATCTCACTCTCTCACCCATACTGGAGTGCCGTAACACAATGTTAGCTCATATTTCATTTCACTATTTCATTCCTTTCCATTCCTTTGGATTTCATTCCATTCCATTCTATTCCACTTCACTCCACTTCACTCCAATCCATTCCTTTCCATTCCATGCCATTCCATTCCATTCCGTTTCATTTCACTGCACTCCAATCCATTCTACTCAACTCCAGTACACTCCACCACACTCCACTCTGTTCCATTCTGTTGTGTTCTGATATGATCCCTTCTATTCCTATCCATTCCATTCCACTCCACTCCATTCAACTGCAATCCAATCCACTCAACTCCACTATATTCCACGCCACTCCATTCTACTCCACTCCATTCCACTTCACTCCACTCTATTCCACTCCATTCCATTCCATTCCATACTGTGCGATTCCATTCCATTCCTTTATTTCTACTGGATTTCTCTCTGTCAACCATATTGGAGTACATTGGCACAATCTTAGCTAACAATTTATTCCACCATTCCATTTCACTTCATTCCATTCCATTTCATTCCACTCCACTGCACTCGCCTCCACTCTACTCCACCACCTGTTACATTCCATTCCACTCCATTCCATTCAATTCCATTCCATTTCATGTCATTCCATATCATTCCATTCCATTCCACTGCACTCCAATCCACTCCACTCAACTCCACTCCACTCCCTTCCATTCCACTCCACTCCGTTCTATTCCTTTGCTTTCCATTGCATTCCATTCCATTCCATTCCGTTCCGTTCCTTTCCCTTCCCTTCCATTCCATTCCATTCAACTCCACTGAATTCAATTCCACTCCATTCCACTTCATTCCATTCCACTCGTCTCCATTCCCTTCCACTCCATTCCTTTCCATTGCACTCTAATCCACTCCATTCCACTCCATTCCATACCACTCCACTGCATTCAATTCCATTCAACTCCATTCCATTATATTCCACCCCATTCCATTCCATTCCTCTCCATTCCACATCAATCCACTCCACTCAACCCCAATCCAATCCACTCAACTCCTCTCCATTCCACTCGACTCCACTCCACTCCTCTTTGTTCCATTCCACTCCACTCCATTCCATTCCACCCCATCCCATTCCAAACTACTCCACTCAATTCCACTCCACCATACTCCATTCCATACCACCTCATTCCACTCCATTCCTTTCCATTCCATCCCATTCCATTTCATTCCACTGAAATCCATTCCACTCCAATCCACTCTCCTCAAATCCACTCCAGTCCAATCCACTCCACTCTATTCCATTACATTACATTCCTTTTCATTCCTTTCCATTCAATCCCATTCCATTCCATTCAACTCCACTCCATTCCATACCACTACATTAAACTCCATTCCACTCCACTCAACTCTACTCCACTCCACTCCATTGCATTCCATTCCATTCCACGGAACTCCGGTGTAATCAACTCAAATCCACTCCACTCCACTATGTTCCATTGTGCTCCGTTCCGTTCCATTCTGTTCCATTCCATTCCAGTCCAGTCCATTCCATTCCACTCCTCTCCATTCCACTGAACTCCACCCCACCCCTTTCCACGCCATTCCATTTCACTCCAAACCTTTTCATTTCATTCTATATCATTCCATTCCATTCCACTGCAATCCGATCCACTCAACTCAACTACACGTTATTCCAATCCACTCTACTCCATTCCATTCTACTCCATTCCATTCAACTATACTGCACTCCATTCCATTTCATGGCTTTCCTTTCCCTTCCATTTCACTGCACTCCGTCCACTCCACTAAATTCCACTCCACTCCACTCCTTTCCGTTCCATTCCATTCTGCACCTTTCCATTAAATTCCTTTCTGTTCCATTCCATTCCTTTTCACTTCACTCAATTCCATTCCACTCCATTGCATTCCATTCCACTCCACTCCACTCTGATCCACTCCGTTCCATTCGGTTCCATTCCGTTCCATTCCACTCCACTCGATTCCACTCCACTCAATTCGACTCCACTCCACCACACCCCTCTCCACTCCATTCCATTTCACTCCAATCCTTTTCACTTCATTCCATATCATTAAAATCCATTCCATTGCAATCCACTCCACTCCACTAAACTCAATTCTACTCCGCTCCTCTCTACTCTGTTCCACTATACTCCATTCCGTTCCACTACACTACATTCCATTCCATTTCCTGGCTTTCCATCCCCTTCCATTTCACTGCACTCTGTCCATTCCACTCAATTCCACTCCACTCTAATCCATTCCTTTCCGTTCCATTACAGTATTCTCCTTTCCATTAAATTCCATTCTGTTCCATTCAATTCCACTTCACTCCACTCAATTCCATTCCACTCCGTTCTATTCCATTCCACTCCACTCCATTCCATTTCAATCCATTCCCTGCCATTCCATTCCATTCCACTGCATTCCATTCCATTGCACTCCATTCCACCGCACTCCTTCTCGTGTCATTAAATTACTCTCCACTCCATTCCACTCCACTCCTCTCCTCTCCACTCCATTGCATTCCACTCCATTCCATTCCATTCTATTTCACTCACTTCCATTCTGTTCCACTCCTGTCCACTACATTCCACTCCACTCCACTCCACTGTACTCCACTCCATTCCATTCCACTCCATTCCGCTACAATCTGTTCCACTCTACTCCATTCCACTCCAATGCTCTTCACTCCAATCCATTCCTTTCCATTCCACCCCATTACATTCCATTCAAGTCCACTTCATTCCACTCCTTTCCATTCCACTCAAATCCACTCCACTGCATTCCACTCCACTCCAGTCCATTCCACTCCATTCCACTACATACCGTTCCACTCCTCTCCATTCCATTCTATTCTACGGCATTTCATTCCATTCCTTTATTTTAACTGGGTGTCACTCTCTCACCCAGACTGGAGTTCAGTCGCAAATTTTAGCTCACATTTCATTTCACCATTCCATTCCATTCCATGTCATTCCACTCCACTGCACTCCATTAGATTCCCCTCCATTCTATTCCACTCCATTCCATCACCTCCTATCCACTCCATTTCACTCCACTCCATTCCGTTCCACTCCATTCCATTCCAACTCATTCCATTCAATTACTCTCCTTTCCATTCCATTCCATTGCACTACATTCCACTCCATTCCACGCCACTCCATTTCTCTTCATTTCACTCCATTCCACTTCACTCCACTCCATTCCACTCAATTACATTCCATTCCACTCCACTCCACTCCTTTCGATATCATGCAACTCCGTTTCATTTTATTCCTTCATTTCGACTGGATCTCACTTTGTCACCAGACTGAAGTGCAGTGTCAGAATCTTAGCTCACATTTCTATTCACCATTCCATTCTATTCCAGTCCATTTCAGTGCATTCCATTCTTCAATATTCCATTCAATTCCACTGCACTTCTATCCACTCCACTCAACTGTGCTCCATTCCATTACATTCCATTCCACTCCATTCGATTCCACTATATTCTCTTCCATTCCTTTCCATTTCACTACACTGTATTCCCCTCCACTCCATTCCACTCCACTCCACTGCACTCCATGCCATTCCTTTCCATTCCACTCCTTTTCATGATTTTCCATTCCACTCCATTCCACTCCATTCCTCTCCTCTCGATTCCACTCGAATCCAGTCAACTCCACTCCTCTCAATTCCACTGCTTTCCATTCCACTCCAATCCATTACATTCCACTATACTGTATTACATTCTATTACTTTATATCGAGTGATTCTCACTCTGTCACCCATACTGGAGTGCTGTGTCCAATCTTAGCTCCCATTTCGTTTACCATTCAATTGCATTGCATTCCATTCCGTTCCATTTCATTCCATTATACTGCATTCCATTCCATTCCACTGCATTCCTATCCACTCCACTGAATTCGACTCCACTCCACTCCAGTCCATTGCACTCCATTCTATTCTGTTCCATTCTATTCCATTCCGTTATGTTCCATTCTACTCCACTCCATTCCATTCCATTCCCATCTATTCCATTCCATTCCATTCCATTCCATTCCATTCCATTCCATTCCATTCCAATGCACACCATTACATTCCATTCTACTCCATTCCATTCCAGTCTTTTATTTCGACGGGCCCAATCTTAGCTCTCATTTCATTAACCATTCCATTCCATTCCATTCCTTTCCTTTGCGTTCCTTTCCATTCCATTCTTTTGCATTATCTTCCATTCCACATCACTCCTATCTACTCCATTCAACTCCACTCCTCTCTTCTCCACTCTGTTCCATTCCTTTCCACTTCATTCCATTCCATTCCATTCCATTCTACTTCATTCCATTCCATTTCCTTCCACTCCATTCCATTCCACTCCATTCCACTCAATTTCACCGCATTCCACTTCATTCCATTCCACTCCCCTCCACTCCATTCCATTCCCCAGCACTCCAATCCACTGCACTCAACTTCATTCCACTCCACGCCACTCCATTCCACTCCATTCTATTCTACTCCATTCCATTCCACTTCATTTCACTCCACTCCAATCCATTCCACTCCACTCTACTCCGCCTCATTAGATTCTATTCCACTCCACTCCACTCCATTCCATTCCATTCCACTCCATTGCATTCCACTCTACTTCATTCCACTCTGCTCCTTTCCATTACATTCTGTTCCATTCTGTTCCATTCCTTAATTTTGACTGGATCTCACACTGCCACCCAGACTGGAGTGCTGCAGCACAAGCTCAGTTCAAATTTCATTTCACCATTCCATTGAATTCCAATCCATTCCACTCCATTCCACTCCACTCCACTCCACTGAATTTCATTCCACTCCACTCCATTCCATTCCATTCCATTTTACTGCACTCCAATCGAATCCACTGAACTCCACTCCACTCCATGCCACTCCACTCCCTTCCTTTCCCTTCTGTTCCACTCCATTCCATTCTACACCATTGCATTCCATTCCTTTATTTTCACTGGATCTCACTCTGTCACTCAGAATGAATTGCAGTGGCCCTATTTTAGCTCACATTTCATTCACCATCAATTCTATTCCTTTCCATACAATTCCTGTGAATTCCATTCCATTCCACTGCATTCTGATACACTCCAATCACCTCCACTCCACTCCTCTCTGTTCCATTCCTTTCTGCTCCATTCAATTCCATTCTTTTCCATTCCATTCCATTCCACTCCAATCCATTCCATTCCACTCCACTGCACTACAGTCCACTCCAGTCCACTCCACTGCACTCCATTCCATTCCATTCAACTACACTCTGATTCACTCTCCTCAACTTTACTCCACTACTCTCCACTCCACCCAAATCCACTCCATTCCCTACACTCCACTAAAGTCTACTTCATTCAACCGCAGTCCACTCCATCCCATTCCTTTCCATTCGATTCTATTCCATTCCACTCCCCTGCAGTCCTCTCCACTCAATTCCCTTCCATTTCACTACAGTCCCCTCCTTTCCATTCCACTGCACTCGAATCCCCTCCTCTCAACTCTTCTCCACTCCACTTTGCTCTACTCACTTCCGTTACTTTCAATTCCATTACATTCCATTCTTTCCATTACACCACAGTCCATTCCACTACACTTCATTCCATTCCATTCCATTCCATTCCACTGCACTCCGATCCACTCCATTCAACTCCATGACACTCCATTCCACTTCAATCCATTACGCTCTGTTCCATACTATTCCATTTCATACCATTCCATTCCACTGCACTCCATTCTAGTCCACTCAACTCCATTCCAATCCATTCCACGCAATTCCACTCCATTACTTTCCATTCCATTCCGCACCATTCCACTCCATTCCATTCCACTCCATTCCATTCCACTCTATTCCAATCCATTCCACTCCCATCCATTCCACTCCACTCCACTCCATTCCACTCGAATCCACTCCGTTGCATTCCATTCCTTTCCATTTGATTCCACTGCACTCCGATCCACTCCACTCAACTGCACTCCATTCTACTCCACTCCACTCTGTTCCATTTGATTCCATTCAATTCAGTTCCATTCCATTCCATTCCATTTCATTCCATTTAACTTGAATCCATTCCATTCCGATCCATTCCATTCCACTCCACTCCACTGTACTCCACTGCATGCCATTCCATTACATTCAATTCCTTTCCAATGCATTCTGAGCCACTCCACTCCACTCCATTCCATTCCTTTCCCATCCGTTCCGTTCCTTTCCATTCCTTTCCACTGCATTCCATTCCACTCCACTCCATTCCATTCCATTCTACTTCATTCCATTCAATTGCTTTATTTCAACTGTTTCTCACTCTGTCAAAAGACTGGAGTGCTGTGGCACCATCTTAGCTCAGATTTCATTTCACCATTCCATTCCATTCCATTCCATTCCATTCCATTCTATTCCTTTCCATTCAATTCAGTTCCATTGCATTCCACACAACTCCACTCAAGTCCTCCCTACTCCACTCCACTTCATCCCACTCCACTCCACTCCTTTCCATTCCACACTACTGCATTCCATTCCATTTCACTCCATTCTAATCCATTCCATTCCATTCCACTGCACTCCAATCCACGCCACTGAAATCCAAACCACTCCACTCCACTACATTCTATTCTATTCCTTTCCGTTATGTTCACTTCCACTCCATTCCTTTCCACATCATTGCATTCCACTCCATTTCACGCCATTCTACTCCATTCCACTCCACTCCACTCCATTCGAACCCACTCCATTGCACTCAAATCCATTCCATTCAATTCCACTCCTTTCCATTCCTATCCATTCCACTCCATTACACTCCACTCCATTACATTAAAATACATTCCACTCCATTCCATTACAATACATTCCACTCCATTCCTTTAAAATCCACTCCATTTCATTCCATTCCACTCCATTCCACTTTATTCCACTCCACTCCATACCACTCCACTCCATTCCTCTTAACTCCACTCCGTTCCTCTCCACTCCACTCCACACCACTCCGTTCCAGTCCACTCCACTCCATTTCATTCCATTCTATTCCATTCCATTGAATTCCGTTATTTCGACAGGATCTCACTCTCTCACCCATACTGGAGTGCCGTAACACAATGTTAGCTCATATTTCATTTCACTATTTCATTCCTTTCCATTCCTTTGGATTTCATTCCATTCCATTCTATTCCACTTCACTCCACTTCACTCCAATCCATTCCTTTCCATTCCATGCCATTCCATTCCATTCCGTTTCATTTCACTGCACTCCAATCCATTCTACTCAACTCCAGTACACTCCACCACACTCCACTCTGTTCCATTCTGTTGTGTTCTGATATGATCCCTTCTATTCCTATCCATTCCATTCCACTCCACTCCATTCAACTGCAATCCAATCCACTCAACTCCACTATATTCCACGCCACTCCATTCTACTCCACTCCATTCCACTTCACTCCACTCTATTCCACTCCATTCCATTCCATTCCATACTGTGCGATTCCATTCCATTCCTTTATTTCTACTGGATTTCTCTCTGTCAACCATATTGGAGTACATTGGCACAATCTTAGCTAACAATTTATTCCACCATTCCATTTCACTTCATTCCATTCCATTTCATTCCACTCCACTGCACTCGCCTCCACTCTACTCCACCACCTGTTACATTCCATTCCACTCCATTCCATTCAATTCCATTCCATTTCATGTCATTCCATATCATTCCATTCCATTCCACTGCACTCCAATCCACTCCACTCAACTCCACTCCACTCCCTTCCATTCCACTCCACTCCGTTCTATTCCTTTGCTTTCCATTGCATTCCATTCCATTCCATTCCGTTCCGTTCCTTTCCCTTCCCTTCCATTCCATTCCATTCAACTCCACTGAATTCAATTCCACTCCATTCCACTTCATTCCATTCCACTCGTCTCCATTCCCTTCCACTCCATTCCTTTCCATTGCACTCTAATCCACTCCATTCCACTCCATTCCATACCACTCCACTGCATTCAATTCCATTCAACTCCATTCCATTATATTCCACCCCATTCCATTCCATTCCTCTCCATTCCACATCAATCCACTCCACTCAACCCCAATCCAATCCACTCAACTCCTCTCCATTCCACTCGACTCCACTCCACTCCTCTTTGTTCCATTCCACTCCACTCCATTCCATTCCACCCCATCCCATTCCAAACTACTCCACTCAATTCCACTCCACCATACTCCATTCCGTACCACCTCATTCCACTCCATTCCTTTCCATTCCATCCCATTCCATTTCATTCCACTGAAATCCATTCCACTCCAATCCACTCTCCTCAAATCCACTCCAGTCCAATCCACTCCACTCTATTCCATTACATTACATTCCTTTTCATTCCTTTCCATTCAATCCCATTCCATTCCATTCAACTCCACTCCATTCCATACCACTACATTAAACTCCATTCCACTCCACTCAACTCTACTCCACTCCACTCCATTGCATTCCATTCCATTCCACGGAACTCCGGTGTAATCAACTCAAATCCACTCCACTCCACTATGTTCCATTGTGCTCCGTTCCGTTCCATTCTGTTCCATTCCATTCCAGTCCAGTCCATTCCATTCCACTCCTCTCCATTCCACTGAACTCCACCCCACCCCTTTCCACGCCATTCCATTTCACTCCAAACCTTTTCATTTCATTCTATATCATTCCATTCCATTCCACTGCAATCCGATCCACTCAACTCAACTACACGTTATTCCAATCCACTCTACTCCATTCCATTCTACTCCATTCCATTCAACTATACTGCACTCCATTCCATTTCATGGCTTTCCTTTCCCTTCCATTTCACTGCACTCCGTCCACTCCACTAAATTCCACTCCACTCCACTCCTTTCCGTTCCATTCCATTCTGCACCTTTCCATTAAATTCCTTTCTGTTCCATTCCATTCCTTTTCACTTCACTCAATTCCATTCCACTCCATTGCATTCCATTCCACTCCACTCCACTCTGATCCACTCCGTTCCATTCGGTTCCATTCCGTTCCATTCCACTCCACTCGATTCCACTCCACTCAATGCGACTCCACTCCACCACACCCCTCTCCACTCCATTCCATTTCACTCCAATCCTTTTCACTTCATTCCATATCATTAAAATCCATTCCATTGCAATCCACTCCACTCCACTAAACTCAATTCTACTCCGCTCCTCTCTACTCTGTTCCACTATACTCCATTCCGTTCCACTACACTACATTCCATTCCATTTCCTGGCTTTCCATCCCCTTCCATTTCACTGCACTCTGTCCATTCCACTCAATTCCACTCCACTCTAATCCATTCCTTTCCGTTCCATTACAGTATTCTCCTTTCCATTAAATTCCATTCTGTTCCATTCAATTCCACTTCACTCCACTCAATTCCATTCCACTCCGTTCTATTCCATTCCACTCCACTCCATTCCATTTCAATCCATTCCCTGCCATTCCATTCCATTCCACTGCATTCCATTCCATTGCACTCCATTCCACCGCACTCCTTCTCGTGTCATTAAATTACTCTCCACTCCATTCCACTCCACTCCTCTCCTCTCCACTCCATTGCATTCCACTCCATTCCATTCCATTCTATTTCACTCACTTCCATTCTGTTCCACTCCTGTCCACTACATTCCACTCCACTCCACTCCACTGTACTCCACTCCATTCCATTCCACTCCATTCCGCTACAATCTGTTCCACTCTACTCCATTCCACTCCAATGCTCTTCACTCCAATCCATTCCTTTCCATTCCACCCCATTACATTCCATTCAAGTCCACTTCATTCCACTCCTTTCCATTCCACTCAAATCCACTCCACTGCATTCCACTCCACTCCAGTCCATTCCACTCCATTCCACTACATACCGTTCCACTCCTCTCCATTCCATTCTATTCTACGGCATTTCATTCCATTCCTTTATTTTAACTGGGTGTCACTCTCTCACCCAGACTGGAGTTCAGTCGCAAATTTTAGCTCACATTTCATTTCACCATTCCATTCCATTCCATGTCATTCCACTCCACTGCACTCCATTAGATTCCCCTCCATTCTATTCCACTCCATTCCATCACCTCCTATCCACTCCATTTCACTCCACTCCATTCCGTTCCACTCCATTCCATTCCAACTCATTCCATTCAATTACTCTCCTTTCCATTCCATTCCATTGCACTACATTCCACTCCATTCCACGCCACTCCATTTCTCTTCATTTCACTCCATTCCACTTCACTCCACTCCATTCCACTCAATTACATTCCATTCCACTCCACTCCACTCCTTTCGATATCATGCAACTCCGTTTCATTTTATTCCTTCATTTCGACTGGATCTCACTTTGTCACCAGACTGAAGTGCAGTGTCAGAATCTTAGCTCACATTTCTATTCACCATTCCATTCTATTCCAGTCCATTTCAGTGCATTCCATTCTTCAATATTCCATTCAATTCCACTGCACTTCTATCCACTCCACTCAACTGTGCTCCATTCCATTACATTCCATTCCACTCCATTCGATTCCACTATATTCTCTTCCATTCCTTTCCATTTCACTACACTGTATTCCCCTCCACTCCATTCCACTCCACTCCACTGCACTCCATGCCATTCCTTTCCATTCCACTCCTTTTCATGATTTTCCATTCCACTCCATTCCACTCCATTCCTCTCCTCTCGATTCCACTCGAATCCAGTCAACTCCACTCCTCTCAATTCCACTGCTTTCCATTCCACTCCAATCCATTACATTCCACTATACTGTATTACATTCTATTACTTTATATCGAGTGATTCTCACTCTGTCACCCATACTGGAGTGCTGTGTCCAATCTTAGCTCCCATTTCGTTTACCATTCAATTGCATTGCATTCCATTCCGTTCCATTTCATTCCATTATACTGCATTCCATTCCATTCCACTGCATTCCTATCCACTCCACTGAATTCGACTCCACTCCACTCCAGTCCATTGCACTCCATTCTATTCTGTTCCATTCTATTCCATTCCGTTATGTTCCATTCTACTCCACTCCATTCCATTCCATTCCCATCTATTCCATTCCATTCCATTCCATTCCATTCCATTCCATTCCATTCCATTCCAATGCACACCATTACATTCCATTCTACTCCATTCCATTCCAGTCTTTTATTTCGACGGGCCCAATCTTAGCTCTCATTTCATTAACCATTCCATTCCATTCCATTCCTTTCCTTTGCGTTCCTTTCCATTCCATTCTTTTGCATTATCTTCCATTCCACATCACTCCTATCTACTCCATTCAACTCCACTCCTCTCTTCTCCACTCTGTTCCATTCCTTTCCACTTCATTCCATTCCATTCCATTCCATTCTACTTCATTCCATTCCATTTCCTTCCACTCCATTCCATTCCACTCCATTCCACTCAATTTCACCGCATTCCACTTCATTCCATTCCACTCCCCTCCACTCCATTCCATTCCCCAGCACTCCAATCCACTGCACTCAACTTCATTCCACTCCACGCCACTCCATTCCACTCCATTCTATTCTACTCCATTCCATTCCACTTCATTTCACTCCACTCCAATCCATTCCACTCCACTCTACTCCGCCTCATTAGATTCTATTCCACTCCACTCCACTCCATTCCATTCCATTCCACTCCATTGCATTCCACTCTACTTCATTCCACTCTGCTCCTTTCCATTACATTCTGTTCCATTCTGTTCCATTCCTTAATTTTGACTGGATCTCACACTGCCACCCAGACTGGAGTGCTGCAGCACAAGCTCAGTTCAAATTTCATTTCACCATTCCATTGAATTCCAATCCATTCCACTCCATTCCACTCCACTCCACTCCACTGAATTTCATTCCACTCCACTCCATTCCATTCCATTCCATTTTACTGCACTCCAATCGAATCCACTGAACTCCACTCCACTCCATGCCACTCCACTCCCTTCCTTTCCCTTCTGTTCCACTCCATTCCATTCTACACCATTGCATTCCATTCCTTTATTTTCACTGGATCTCACTCTGTCACTCAGAATGAATTGCAGTGGCCCTATTTTAGCTCACATTTCATTCACCATCAATTCTATTCCTTTCCATACAATTCCTGTGAATTCCATTCCATTCCACTGCATTCTGATACACTCCAATCACCTCCACTCCACTCCTCTCTGTTCCATTCCTTTCTGCTCCATTCAATTCCATTCTTTTCCATTCCATTCCATTCCACTCCAATCCATTCCATTCCACTCCACTGCACTACAGTCCACTCCAGTCCACTCCACTGCACTCCATTCCATTCCATTCAACTACACTCTGATTCACTCTCCTCAACTTTACTCCACTACTCTCCACTCCACCCAAATCCACTCCATTCCCTACACTCCACTAAAGTCTACTTCATTCAACCGCAGTCCACTCCATCCCATTCCTTTCCATTCGATTCTATTCCATTCCACTCCCCTGCAGTCCTCTCCACTCAATTCCCTTCCATTTCACTACAGTCCCCTCCTTTCCATTCCACTGCACTCGAATCCCCTCCTCTCAACTCTTCTCCACTCCACTTTGCTCTACTCACTTCCGTTACTTTCAATTCCATTACATTCCATTCTTTCCATTACACCACAGTCCATTCCACTACACTTCATTCCATTCCATTCCATTCCATTCCACTGCACTCCGATCCACTCCATTCAACTCCATGACACTCCATTCCACTTCAATCCATTACGCTCTGTTCCATACTATTCCATTTCATACCATTCCATTCCACTGCACTCCATTCTAGTCCACTCAACTCCATTCCAATCCATTCCACGCAATTCCACTCCATTACTTTCCATTCCATTCCGCACCATTCCACTCCATTCCATTCCACTCCATTCCATTCCACTCTATTCCAATCCATTCCACTCCCATCCATTCCACTCCACTCCACTCCATTCCACTCGAATCCACTCCGTTGCATTCCATTCCTTTCCATTTGATTCCACTGCACTCCGATCCACTCCACTCAACTGCACTCCATTCTACTCCACTCCACTCTGTTCCATTTGATTCCATTCAATTCAGTTCCATTCCATTCCATTCCATTTCATTCCATTTAACTTGAATCCATTCCATTCCGATCCATTCCATTCCACTCCACTCCACTGTACTCCACTGCATGCCATTCCATTACATTCAATTCCTTTCCAATGCATTCTGAGCCACTCCACTCCACTCCATTCCATTCCTTTCCCATCCGTTCCGTTCCTTTCCATTCCTTTCCACTGCATTCCATTCCACTCCACTCCATTCCATTCCATTCTACTTCATTCCATTCAATTGCTTTATTTCAACTGTTTCTCACTCTGTCAAAAGACTGGAGTGCTGTGGCACCATCTTAGCTCAGATTTCATTTCACCATTCCATTCCATTCCATTCCATTCCATTCCATTCCATTCTATTCCTTTCCATTCAATTCAGTTCCATTGCATTCCACACAACTCCACTCAAGTCCTCCCTACTCCACTCCACTTCATCCCACTCCACTCCACTCCTTTCCATTCCACACTACTGCATTCCATTCCATTTCACTCCATTCTAATCCATTCCATTCCATTCCACTGCACTCCAATCCACGCCACTGAAATCCAAACCACTCCACTCCACTACATTCTATTCTATTCCTTTCCGTTATGTTCACTTCCACTCCATTCCTTTCCACATCATTGCATTCCACTCCATTTCACGCCATTCTACTCCATTCCACTCCACTCCACTCCATTCGAACCCACTCCATTGCACTCAAATCCATTCCATTCAATTCCACTCCTTTCCATTCCTATCCATTCCACTCCATTACACTCCACTCCATTACATTAAAATACATTCCACTCCATTCCATTACAATACATTCCACTCCATTCCTTTAAAATCCACTCCATTTCATTCCATTCCACTCCATTCCACTTTATTCCACTCCACTCCATACCACTCCACTCCATTCCTCTTAACTCCACTCCGTTCCTCTCCACTCCACTCCACACCACTCCGTTCCAGTCCACTCCACTCCATTTCATTCCATTCTATTCCATTCCATTGAATTCCGTTATTTCGACAGGATCTCACTCTCTCACCCATACTGGAGTGCCGTAACACAATGTTAGCTCATATTTCATTTCACTATTTCATTCCTTTCCATTCCTTTGGATTTCATTCCATTCCATTCTATTCCACTTCACTCCACTTCACTCCAATCCATTCCTTTCCATTCCATGCCATTCCATTCCATTCCGTTTCATTTCACTGCACTCCAATCCATTCTACTCAACTCCAGTACACTCCACCACACTCCACTCTGTTCCATTCTGTTGTGTTCTGATATGATCCCTTCTATTCCTATCCATTCCATTCCACTCCACTCCATTCAACTGCAATCCAATCCACTCAACTCCACTATATTCCACGCCACTCCATTCTACTCCACTCCATTCCACTTCACTCCACTCTATTCCACTCCATTCCATTCCATTCCATACTGTGCGATTCCATTCCATTCCTTTATTTCTACTGGATTTCTCTCTGTCAACCATATTGGAGTACATTGGCACAATCTTAGCTAACAATTTATTCCACCATTCCATTTCACTTCATTCCATTCCATTTCATTCCACTCCACTGCACTCGCCTCCACTCTACTCCACCACCTGTTACATTCCATTCCACTCCATTCCATTCAATTCCATTCCATTTCATGTCATTCCATATCATTCCATTCCATTCCACTGCACTCCAATCCACTCCACTCAACTCCACTCCACTCCCTTCCATTCCACTCCACTCCGTTCTATTCCTTTGCTTTCCATTGCATTCCATTCCATTCCATTCCGTTCCGTTCCTTTCCCTTCCCTTCCATTCCATTCCATTCAACTCCACTGAATTCAATTCCACTCCATTCCACTTCATTCCATTCCACTCGTCTCCATTCCCTTCCACTCCATTCCTTTCCATTGCACTCTAATCCACTCCATTCCACTCCATTCCATACCACTCCACTGCATTCAATTCCATTCAACTCCATTCCATTATATTCCACCCCATTCCATTCCATTCCTCTCCATTCCACATCAATCCACTCCACTCAACCCCAATCCAATCCACTCAACTCCTCTCCATTCCACTCGACTCCACTCCACTCCTCTTTGTTCCATTCCACTCCACTCCATTCCATTCCACCCCATCCCATTCCAAACTACTCCACTCAATTCCACTCCACCATACTCCATTCCGTACCACCTCATTCCACTCCATTCCTTTCCATTCCATCCCATTCCATTTCATTCCACTGAAATCCATTCCACTCCAATCCACTCTCCTCAAATCCACTCCAGTCCAATCCACTCCACTCTATTCCATTACATTACATTCCTTTTCATTCCTTTCCATTCAATCCCATTCCATTCCATTCAACTCCACTCCATTCCATACCACTACATTAAACTCCATTCCACTCCACTCAACTCTACTCCACTCCACTCCATTGCATTCCATTCCATTCCACGGAACTCCGGTGTAATCAACTCAAATCCACTCCACTCCACTATGTTCCATTGTGCTCCGTTCCGTTCCATTCTGTTCCATTCCATTCCAGTCCAGTCCATTCCATTCCACTCCTCTCCATTCCACTGAACTCCACCCCACCCCTTTCCACGCCATTCCATTTCACTCCAAACCTTTTCATTTCATTCTATATCATTCCATTCCATTCCACTGCAATCCGATCCACTCAACTCAACTACACGTTATTCCAATCCACTCTACTCCATTCCATTCTACTCCATTCCATTCAACTATACTGCACTCCATTCCATTTCATGGCTTTCCTTTCCCTTCCATTTCACTGCACTCCGTCCACTCCACTAAATTCCACTCCACTCCACTCCTTTCCGTTCCATTCCATTCTGCACCTTTCCATTAAATTCCTTTCTGTTCCATTCCATTCCTTTTCACTTCACTCAATTCCATTCCACTCCATTGCATTCCATTCCACTCCACTCCACTCTGATCCACTCCGTTCCATTCGGTTCCATTCCGTTCCATTCCACTCCACTCGATTCCACTCCACTCAATTCGACTCCACTCCACCACACCCCTCTCCACTCCATTCCATTTCACTCCAATCCTTTTCACTTCATTCCATATCATTAAAATCCATTCCATTGCAATCCACTCCACTCCACTAAACTCAATTCTACTCCGCTCCTCTCTACTCTGTTCCACTATACTCCATTCCGTTCCACTACACTACATTCCATTCCATTTCCTGGCTTTCCATCCCCTTCCATTTCACTGCACTCTGTCCATTCCACTCAATTCCACTCCACTCTAATCCATTCCTTTCCGTTCCATTACAGTATTCTCCTTTCCATTAAATTCCATTCTGTTCCATTCAATTCCACTTCACTCCACTCAATTCCATTCCACTCCGTTCTATTCCATTCCACTCCACTCCATTCCATTTCAATCCATTCCCTGCCATTCCATTCCATTCCACTGCATTCCATTCCATTGCACTCCATTCCACCGCACTCCTTCTCGTGTCATTAAATTACTCTCCACTCCATTCCACTCCACTCCTCTCCTCTCCACTCCATTGCATTCCACTCCATTCCATTCCATTCTATTTCACTCACTTCCATTCTGTTCCACTCCTGTCCACTACATTCCACTCCACTCCACTCCACTGTACTCCACTCCATTCCATTCCACTCCATTCCGCTACAATCTGTTCCACTCTACTCCATTCCACTCCAATGCTCTTCACTCCAATCCATTCCTTTCCATTCCACCCCATTACATTCCATTCAAGTCCACTTCATTCCACTCCTTTCCATTCCACTCAAATCCACTCCACTGCATTCCACTCCACTCCAGTCCATTCCACTCCATTCCACTACATACCGTTCCACTCCTCTCCATTCCATTCTATTCTACGGCATTTCATTCCATTCCTTTATTTTAACTGGGTGTCACTCTCTCACCCAGACTGGAGTTCAGTCGCAAATTTTAGCTCACATTTCATTTCACCATTCCATTCCATTCCATGTCATTCCATTCCATTCCATTCCGTTCCATTTCATCCTACTTCATTCCACTGCACTTTTATCCTCTACACTCAACTCCAGTCCAATCCACTCGTTTCAAATCCATTCTGTGTCATTCCATTCTGTTCTGTTTCATTCCACTCCATTCCATTCCACTCCACTCCATTCAACCCCACTCCCCTCGATTCCACTCCTATCCACTCCACTCCACTATACTCCACTGCACTCCGTTCCATTCCACTGCATTCCATTCCATTCCTTTATTTCGACTGAATCTTTCACCGTAACTCTGACTAGAGTGCAGTGGCAGAATCTTAGCTCATATTTCATTTCTTCTTTCCATTGCATTACATTTCATTGCATTCCATTCCATTTCACTCCATTCCACTGTGGTCCAATCCATTCCACTCAATTCCACTCCACTCCACTCAACTCCATTCCAATCCACTCCACTCCATTCCATTACACTCCTTTCCATTCCTTTCCATTCCATTCCACTCCATTCCACTCCTTCCATTCCACTCCAATCCAATCCACTCCACTCCATTCCACTCCACTGCACTCCTTTCCATTTTGTTCCATTCCATTCCATTTGACTGCAGTCCGATCCACTCCCATTTATTCCACACCACTCCAGGCCACTCCACTCCGTTCCATTCCATACGGTTCCATTCCATACTGTTCCATTCTGTTTCGTTCCATTCCACTCCATTCCATTCCACTTCATTCCATTCTACTCCAGTCTCTTTTACTCCATCCCACTCCATTCCACTCCATTCCACTCTACTCCATTCCACCACAATCCACTCCACTCCAATCTGTTCTGATCCCCTCTATTCCATTCTGTTCCATTCCATTTCATTCCGTTTGATTCCATTCCATTCCACTCCACTCCGTTCAATTCCTTTCCATTCCATTCCACGCCACTCCATTCAATTCCACTCCATTACACGCCACTCCACTCCACTCCACTCCACTCCATTCCATTCCATTCCTTTCTATTCCATTCCACTCCATTCCATTCACCTCCATTCTATTCAACTCCACTCCATTTCACTCCACTCTCATTCACTCCCCTCAACTCCACAGCATTCCATTCCAGTGTATTTTATTCCACTCCATTCCACTCAATTTCATTCCATTATATTCCACTCCACTCTATTCCACTCCAATCCATTTCATCCATTACATTCCATTCTACACCATTCCACTCCACTCCTCTCCATTCCATTAAATTCCTCTCCATTCCATTATGTTCCATTCCATTCCACTCCGCTCCGCTCCACTGCATTCCAGCCCACTGCATTCAGCTCCACTCCACTTGATTCCACTGCATTCCTCTCTACTCCACTCCTCTCCCTTCCCTTCCATTCCATTCCATTCCACTGCAATCTGACACACTCCACATGACTCCGCACCACCTAACGCCACTGCACACCATTCCATTCCATGCGGTTCCATTCCATTCCATTCCATTTCACTCCATTCAATTCCACTCCCCTCCATTCCACTCCACTCCATTTCACTCCATTCCCTACAATTCCACTCCTCTCCACTCCACTCCATTCCATCAGTTCCATTCCCTTCCATTCCTTTATTTCGACTGAAATCACTCTGTTACCCAGACTGGAGTGCAACGGCACAATCTTAGCTCACATTTCATTTCACCTTTCCTTTCTATTCCTTTCCGTTCCATTCCATTCCATTCCATTGCATTCTGTTCCACTGCACTTCGATTCACTCCACTCAACTCCACTCCACTTCCTTCCCTTCCTGTCCTTTCCTTTTTGTTCCATTCCATTCCATTGCATTCCACTCAATTCTATTCCAATCCACTGCATTTCTCTCCATTCCCCACCATTCCACTCCATTGCACTACATTTCTCTCTACTCGAATTTATTTCATTCCACTCCATTCCACTCCATTCCACCCAATTCCGTTTCTGTCCATCCCACTCCATTCCACTCCATTCCACTCCAATCCATTCCACACCACTCCAGTCTGTTTTATAAGTTCCAATCCATTGTGTTCCATTCCATTTCGTTCGATTCGATCCCATTCCACTCCACTCAATTCCATTCCACTGCATTCCATCCACTGCACTCCTTTCCATTCCATTACACTCCACTCCATTCCATTCCATTCCACTGCACTCCAATCCATTCCACTTTACTCCTCACGACTCAATGCAACTCCACTCCATTCCTTTCCTTGCCTTTCCTTTCCATACCCTTCCATTCTTTTCCATTCCACTCCTTTCCATTCCACTTCACTCCATTGCACTCCACTCCTGTTAAATCCACACCAATCCACTCCACTCTACTCCACTCCACTCGATGCCACTCCACTAAATTCCATTCCACTCCATTCCATTCCATTCCAATTTATTCAATTCCATTCGTTTCCACTCTATTCCACTCCATCCCACTCCACTCTATTCCACTCCACTTCATTCCACTCTTCTCCACTCCACTCCATTCCATTCCATTCCACTCCACTCCATTCCATTCCATTCCACTCCATTCCACTCCAGTCAAATCCACTCCACTTCATATCACTCTTCTTCAATCCTTTCCATTCCACTCCACTCCATTCCGTTCCATTCCACTCCACTCCATTGCATTCCACTCCACTCCTTCTCATTGCACTACATCTCACTCCATTGCACTACTTCCCAATCCCGTCCACTCCATTCCACTGAAATCCCCTCTATTCAATTCCACTCCAATCCACACCATTCCATTCCATTTCATTCCATTTCATTCCATTCCATTCCATTAAACTCCACTCCACTCCACTCCGCTGCATTCCACTGCACTCAAATCCATTACATTCTATTTTCTTCCACTCCAGTCCAATACATTCATTTCCACTCCATTCCATTCCACTGTGCTGCATTCCTTTCCACTCCACTCCACTCCAGTCCATTCCATTACATTTCTTTCCATTCCATTCCGTTGCATTCCATTCCACTCCACTCCATTCCAGTCCCATCGATTCCACTCTACTCCCCTTGATTCCACTCCACTCTGCTGCACTCCACTCCATTTTATTCCATTTCTTTCCATTCCACTGCACTCTGATCCAATCCACTTAACTCCACTCCAATCCACTCCACTCAAATCCATTCCATTCCACTCCATTCCATTCCATTCCATTCCATTCCATTCCATTCCATTCCATTCCATTCCTCTGTTCTCCAATCCACCCCAGGTGACTCCACAGCGTTCCACGTCACTCCACTCCATTCCAATCCGTTATGTTCCATTCCAATCCAAACCATTCCGATCCGTTCAATTCCATTCCACTCCATTCCATTGCTCTCCACTCCATTCTACTCCCCTCTACTTATCTGCATTACACTCCATTCCACTCCACTCCATTTAACTCCTTCCCACTCCATACCACTGCAGTCCATACCAAGGCACTCCAGTCCATTTCATTCCACTCCATTCATTTCCATTCCTTCCATTCAATTCCTTTCCATTCCATTCTATTCCACTCCATTCCACTCCAATCCAATCCACACCACTGCATTCCTCTCCTCTCCCCTCCAGTTCACTCCATTCCATTCTATTGCTGTCAATTCCATTCCATTCCATTCCACTCTATTCCACTCCATTCCACTCCAATCCAATACAATCCACTCCATTCCACTCCTCTCCTATCCAGTCTACTCCATTCCGTTCCATTCCTGTCCAATCCATTCCATTCCATTCCTCTCTATTCCACTCCATTCCACTCCACTCCTTTCCACTCCACTGCTTTCCATTCCAATCCATTCCTTTCCATTCCACTCTGTTCCTATCCACTCCATTCCACACCATTCCACTACACGGCATTTCATTCCACTCTGATCCACTCCCCTCAACCCCACAGCACTCCACTCCTTCTGCTCCATTCCATTCCATGCTACTCCATTCCATTCCATTCCTTTAAACTGGATCTCACTATGTCACTCACAGTGGAGTGCATTGGCACAATCTTAGCTCACATTTCATTTCTCCATTCCATTTCATTCCATTCCATTCCATTCCATTCCATTCCATTATTCCACTGCACTCCAATCTTCTACACTCAACTCACCTCCACTCCACTCCACTCAGTTCCATTCCCTTCCGTCCATTTCATTCTGTTCTGTTCCATTGCACTCCATTGCATTTCACTCCACTCTATTTCACTCCATTCCCGTTGATTCCACTCCTCTCCACTCAACTCCATTCCCTTCAGCTGCATTCCATTCCTTTCCTGTATTTAGTCTGAATCTCTCTCTGTCAAGCAGACTGGAGTCCAGTGGCAACAGCTTAGCTCACATTTCCTTTAACCTTTTCATTCCCTTCAATTCAATTCCAATCCATCCCATTCCATTCCAATCCATTTCATTCCATTCCATTCCATACCATTCCATGTCTTTCTATTCCACTGCAATCCAATCGACTCCACTCAACTCCACTCCACTCCATTCCACTCAACTCAGTTCCATTCCACTCCATTCCACTCCGTTCCATTGAATTCCATTCCATTCCATTCCATTCCATTCCATTCCATTCCATTCCATTCCATTCCATTCTATTCCATTCCTCTGCACTCCATTCCACTCCACTCCACTCCACTCCACTCCCTTCCATTCCGCTACATTCCGTTTGGTTCTGTTCCGTTCCATTCTACTCCATTGCACTGCACTTCACCTTATTCCAATCTACTGCATTTCACCCAAGTCCACTCCATTCCACTTCACTCTACTGCACTTCACACGACTCCAATCCACTCCATTGAATTCCACTCCATTCTGCTACATTCCACTCAATTCCATTCCACTCCATTCCACGCTATTGCACTCCATTCCACACCACTCCATTCCAATCCTATGCACTCCACTCCAGTTCTTTCCAATCCGTTCCAATCCATTCTGTTCCATTCTATTCCATTGCTTTTTATTCCATTCCACTCCACTCCATTTCAATCCACTCTGATCCACTCCCCTCAACTCTACAGCATTCCAATCCGTTTCACTCCATTCCACTATACTCCGTTTCACTGCATTGCACTCCATTCTACTCCATTCCCCTTAACTCCACTCCACTCCATTTCATTAATCTCCTCTCCATTCCATTCAACTCCTTTCCATTCCGTTCCATTTAATTCCACTGCACTCCACTCCATTCCATTCCACTGCATTCCACTCCTCTCCACTTCATTCCACTACACTCCACTCTACCCCACTCCATTCCACTCCACTCTTCCATTCCATTCCATTCCATTCCATTCCATTCCATTCCATTCCACTGCACTGCAGACCACCCCACTTGAATCTTCAACACTCCACGCCACCCCACTTCGTTCCATTCCATGCCGTTCCATTACTTATTGTTCCGTTCCTTTCCGTTCCATTCCACTCCATTCCAATCCACTCCACTCCTTTCTAATCCACTCCTTTTAACTCTATTCCATTCGATTCCAATCCATTCAACTCCACTCCATTCCACCGCACTCCATTCCACTCCACTCGATTCCACTCCAGTCTGTTCTGATCCATTCCATTCCATTCTTTTACATTTCACTCTGTTTGATTCCATTTTTTTCCTCTCCTCTCCATTCCATTTCAATCCATTCCTCTCCACTCCACTCCTTTCCATTCCAGTAGTTTCTATTCCGTTCCATTACTCTCAACTAAATTCCACTACACTCTATTTCACTCCAATATGATCCACTCCCATCATCTCCACAACATTCCATTCATTTCCATTCCATTCCACTTAATTCCTCTCCATTTCATTCCATTATATTCGACGCCACTCCATTCCACTCTGCTCCATTTCACTCCATTGCACTCCATTCTACTCCATTCCACTTCACTCCACTCCATTGCTCTCCATTCCATTATACTCCATTCCATTCCATTCCATTCCATTCCATTCCACTCCACTCCATTCCATTCCAATCCACTCCAATCCACTCCATTCCCTGCATTCCACTCCACTCCACTCCATTCCACTCCATTTCCCTCCACTCCACTCTGCTCCACTCCACTCCACTCCTTTCCATTCCATTCCATTCCGTTCCATTCTATTCCAGTCCACTGCACTCCGATCCACAACACTTGACTCCACAATTCTCCATGCCACTCCAATCTATTCCATTACCTGCCGCTCCATTCTTTTCCATTCCATTCCACTCCAATCCACTTTATTCCACTCCTCTCCATTTCACTCCATTCCCCTCGATTCCACTCCTCTCAACTCCACTCCACTCCACTATACTCCACTCCACTCCATTCCATTCAGTTCCACTCTATTCCATTCCTTTATTTCGAGAGAATCTCACTCTGTCACCCAGACTGGAGTGCAGTGGCACAATCTTAGCTAACATTTCATTTCACCTTTCCAATCCATTTCATTCCATTTCATTGCTTTTGTTTCCATTCCATTCCATTCCATTCCATTCCATTGCACTCCGATCCACTCCAGTTGAGTTCTCACCACTCCACGCCACTCCACTTCCTTCCATTCCATGCTCTTCTATTCCATACTTTTCCATTTCTCTCCATTGCATTGCACTCCATTCCATTCCACTCCACTCCATTCTACTCCACTCTGTTAAACTCCATTCCACTCCATTCAACTTCAGTCCATTCCACTACACTCCACTCCACTCCAGTCTGTTCGGAGCTGTTCCATTCCATTATTTTCCGTTACATGCCATACCGTTTGAATCCATTCCATTCTCTTCCACTACATTCTATTCCACTCCTTTCCACTCCCCTCCACTCCACTTTATTCCATTCCGTTCCATTCCAGTCCATTCCATTTCGCTCCACTCTATTCCACTCCACTCTGATACACTCCCCTCAACTCCACAACATTCCATTCCATTCAATTCCAATCCACTCCATTCCACTCCATTTCATTCATTTACATTCCACCACACTCCTTTCCACTTCACTCCATTTGATTCCATTACTCTCTATTCTTCTCCATTCCACTCCACTCCAGTCCATTCCATTAAATTCCATGCCATTTCAGTCCACTACATTCCATTTTTTCCATTCCATTCCACTCTACTCTAGTCCATTCAATTCCATTCCATTCCACTCCACTCCACTTCATTCCAATCCATTCCACTACACTCCACTCAACTCCTTCCCTTCCATTCCATTCCATTCCACTCCATTCCATTCCACTCGACTCCATTCCGCTACACTACATTTCACTCCATTCTCCTATATTCCACTCCTCTCCACTGCACTCCACTGCATTGCATCCCTTCCATTGCATTCATCTCCATTCCATTCCATTCCTTTATTTTGACTCAATCTCACTCTATCACCCAGAATGGTGTGCAGTGCCAAAATCTTTGCTCACATTTCATTTCAACTTACTTTTACATTCCATTCCACTCCATTCCATTCCATTCCATTCCATTCCATTCCATTCCATTCCATTCCATTCCTTTGAACTCTGATCCTCTCCACTCAACTCCACTATACTCCACTCCACTCCCTTCCATTCTGGTCCATTCCTCTCTGTTCCATTCCATTCCATTCCATTTCATTCCACTCCACTCCATTCCAATCCCCTAGATTTCTCTCTATTCCACTCCATTCCACTCCACTCCAATCCACTTTACTCCACTACACTCCATTCCATTCCACTCCATTCCACTACATTCCACTCCATTCCATTCCACTCCCTTCCTCTCCATTCCACTCCTCTCCTTTCCCCTCCACTCCATTCCACTGCTCTCCACTCCATTTCATTCCCTTACATTTCACTCCACTCGATACCACTCCATCCATTTCACCTCATTACACTCCATTCTGCTCCATTCCACTGCACTCTACTCCGTTAAACTCCATTCCGTTTAAGTCCACTCCATTCCAATCTGCTGCATTCTATTGTGTTCCATTCCATTCCACTCCACTCCACTCCATTCCATTGCACTTCATTCCACTCCACTCCACTGCATTCGGCTCCACTCCTCTCCTCTCCCCTCCACTCCACTCCAATCCTTTCCATTCCATTCCATTCCACTGCACTCCGTTCCACTCCACTTGACTCCACACCCCTCCACGCCTCTCCACTCCATTCCTTTCCCTGCTGTTCCGCTCTGTTTCGTTCCATTCCACTTCATTCCATTCCACTCCACTTTATTCCACTCCACTGCATTTCAGTCCATTCCGCTCGATTCCTCTTCTCTACCCTACTCCACTCTACTATATTCCATTCCACTTCATTCTGTTTAGATCCATTACAGTTCGTTCTTTTATTTCCACTGAATCTCACTTTGTCGCCCGCACTGGAGTACCGTGTCACAATCTTAGCTCACATTTCATTTCACCATTCCATTCCAATTCATTCCATTCCATTCCATTTCACTGCACTCTGATCCACTCTACTTGACTCCACGCCATGCCACACCAGTCCACTTCCATTCCATTCCGTTCGATTCCATACCTTTCCGTTCCATTCTGTTCCATTCCACTCCATTCCATTCCACTCTACTCCATTCTACTCCACTCCCTTAAACTCTATTCCTATTCATTCCACTCCACTCCACTGCAATCCACTCCTGTCCTTTCCAATCCATTCCATTCCATTCTGTTCCATTCCATTTAATTCCATTCCATTCCACTCCACTCCATTGCATTCCACTTCTTTCCATTCCACTCCACTTAACTCTAATCCTCTCCATTCCATTCCATTCCATTATATTCCCTTTCATTACATTCCACTCCATTCCATTCCTCTCAACTCCATTCTAATCTACTCCATTTCATGCCACATTGATTGACACCCCTCAAATTTACAGCAATCCATTCCCATCCATTCTACTCCACTCCATTCCACTCCACTCCGTTTGACTCCATTGCACTCCGTTCTTCTACATTCCACTCCACTTCACTCCACTCCATTCCATTAAACTTGAGTCCATTGAATTCCACTCCTTTCCATTCCATTCCATTGCATTCCAATGCACTCCACTCCATTCTTTTCCACTCCATTTCAATCGACTCCATTCCATTCCACTCCATTGCACTGCATTCCACTCCACTCCACCAAAATCCTTTCTATTCCATTCCATTCCACTGCCCTCCGATACACTCCACTTGACTCCACACCACTGCGTGTCACTCCACTCTATTCCATGACATGTCATTCCTTTATGTTCTGTTCCAATCCATTCCACTCCATTCCATTCCACTCCACTCCATTCCACTCCCCTGCGTTTTACTCCTTTCCCCTCGATTCCAATCCCCTCCACTGCACTCCACTGCTATCCACTCCACTCCATTCCATTCAGCTCCATTCCAATATATTCCATTATTTTGACTGAATCTCACTCTGTCACCCAGACTGGAGTGCAGTGGCACAAACCTATCTCACATTTCATTTCACCTTTCCATTCCATTCCATTCCACTCCACTCCATTCCTTTCCATTGCATTCCATTTCATTCCATTCCATTCCTCTTCACTCTCATCCACTCCAATCAATTCCAATCCACTCCACTCCACTCCGTTCCATTCTGGTCCTTTCCATTTCATTCCATTCCACTGCATTACACTCTACTCCATTCCAATCCACTAGATTTCTCTCCATTCTACTCCATTCCACTCCACTCCACTGAACTTCACACCTCTCCACTCCATTCCATTACATTCCACTTCATTCCACTACATTCCACTCCATTCCATTCCACTCCATTCCTCTCCATTCTACTCCACTTCATTCCACTCCACTCCACTCCAGTCCAGTACATTCTGTTCCATTCCATTCGATTCTGTTCCATTCCGCTGCATTCCATTCGATTCCAGTTCATTCCCCTCCACTCGATTCCATTCCACTCCATTGCACTCCACTCCATTGCATTCCATTCCATTCCATTCCACTGCACTCTGATCCACTCCACTTGACTCCACGCCTCGCCACGCCACTCCACTTCCTTCCATTTCTTGCCATTCCTTTCCATAGTTTTCCGTTCAGTTCCGTTATGTTCCATTCCATTTCATTCGACTTCACTCCGTTCTACACCACTCTTTTAACTCTATTCCACTCCAGTCCATCCCACTCAACTTCACTCCTGTCCGTTCCGATCTGTTCCATTCCATTTTGTTCCATTCCATTCCTTTCGACTCCACTCCATTACATTCCACTTCTTTCCACTCCAGTCCACTCAACCCCACCACAATCCAGATCAGTCCATTCCATTCCATTCCATTCGTCTGTCCCATCCACTCTATTCAACTCCACTGCACTCCACTCCACCCCAATCCCCTTTATTCCATTCCATTTCATTACATTACATTCTAATCCATTCCACTCCATTCCATTCCACTCCTATCCGTTCCACTCCAGTCCATTTCAATCCACTGTGATACACTACCCTCAAATCCACAGCATTCCTTTCCATTCCATTCCATTCCATTTCATTTCCTCTTCATTCCACTCCGCTGCATTGCACTCCACTCCGTTTCACTCCATTACACTCCATTCTACTCCATTCGAGTCCACTCCACTCTATTCGACTCCATTCCATTAAACCCTACTCCATTACATTCCACTCAATTCCATTCCATTCCATTCCATTATATTTGTCTTCACTCCCATCCACTCTATTCAACTCCAATCCACTCCACTCCACTCCACCCCTATCCCCCCCGTTCCATTCCATGTAATTCCATTCCATTCCACTCCATTCCACTCCACTCCAACCCGTTCCACTCCACTCGATTTCACTCCACTGCTATACACTACCTTCAACTCCCCAGTATTGCATTACATTCTATTCCATTCCTTTCCTTTCTATTAAACTCCTTTCTGCTCCATTTCATTCCACTAAATTCCAATCCGTTCCATTCCACTCCACTCCGTGTGACTCCATTGCACTCCATTCTACTCCATTCGACTCCACTCCACTCCATTCCATTAAACTCCTCTCCATTCCGTTGCACTCCATTCCCTCCCAGTCCACTCGAATCCACTCCGTTGAATTCCACTCCATTCCAATGCACTCCACTCCATTCCGCTACACTCCACTCTTCTCCACTACACTCCAATCCATTTTATTTCACTCCTCTTCACTCCACTCCTTTCCATTCCATTCTGTTCCATTCCACTCCTATCCATTCCACTGCACTCCTTTTTAATCCACTGTGATACACTACCCTCAACTCCACAACATTCCTTTCCATTCCATTCCATTCCAATCCATTCTACTCCATTTCATTTCCACTTCATTCCACTCCACTGCATTGCACTCCACTTCGTTTCATTTCATTGCACTCCATTCTACTCCATTCGAGTCCACTTCATTCTATTCCACTCCATTCCATTAAACTCCACTCCATTATATTCTACTCAATTCCATTCCCTTCTATTCCCTTCCATTCCATTCCTTTCCATTCCATTCCATTCCAATCCATTCCATTCCATTCCATTCCATTCCACTGTCCCATCCACTCTATTCAACTCCACTGCACTCCACTCCACCCCAATCCCCTCCATTCCATTCCATTCCATTTCATTCCATTCCATTCCACTCCTATCCATTCCACTGCACTCCATTTCACTCCACTGTTATATACTACACTCAAACACCCAGAATTCCATTCCATTCTATTCCTTTCCTTTCCATTCCACTCCTTTCCGATCTATTTCATTCAACTAAATTCCAATCCTTACCATTCCACTCCACTCCGTGTCACTCCTTTGCACTGCATTGTACTCCATTCGACTCCACTCCATTCCATTATACTCCACTCCATTTCATTGCACTCCATTCCATTCCAGTCCACTCCAATCCACTCCATTCCGTTCCACTCCATTCCAATACGCTTCACTCCATTCCACTTCACTCCACTCTTCTCCTCTACACTCCACTCCGGTTCATTGCACTCCTCTCCACTATACTCCACTCCATTCCATTCCATTCCATTCCATTGCACTCTAATCCACTCCACTTGAATCCACAACACTCCATGCCACGCCACTCCATTCCATTCCATGCCATTCCTTTCCATACCGTTCCGTTCCATTTTGTTCCATTCCACTCCATTCGATTCCACTCCACTCCTTTTAACTCCATTCCATTCCATTCCAGTCCATTCCACTCCACTCCATACCACTCCACCCCATTCCACTCCAGTCCTTTCCCATCCATTGCATTCCATTCTCTTCCATTCCATTGCATTCTGTTCAAATCCATTCCACTCCCCTCCACTCCATTCCATTCCACTGCATTCCCCTCCTTTGCACTCCATTCCATTCTACTCCATTCAATTCCACTCCATTTCATGCCATTCCATTCCACTCCATTCCATTCCATTCCATTCCACTCCTAACCATTCCACTCCACTCCATTCCAATCCACTGTTATACACTACCCTCAAATCTACAGGTTTCCATTCCATCCATTCAATTCCGCTTCATTCCACTCCATTTCATTTCCACTACATTTCTCTTCGCTGCATTCCACTCCACTCCGTTTGACTCCATTGCACTCCATTCTACTTCATTCGACTCCACACCACTCTACTCCTCTCCATTCCATTAAACTCCACTCCATTACGTTTCACTCAATTCCTTTCCATTACTGTCCATTCCATTCCATTCCATTCCTCTGCACTCCCATCCACTTTATTCAACTCCACTACACCCCAATCCAATCCATTCCATTCCTTTTCATTAAATTCCATTCCATTCCATTCCATTCCACTCCATTCCCTTCTACTCCTATCCATTCCACTCCACTCCATTTATCTCCACTGTGATACACTACCCTCATCTCCACAGCATTCCATTCCATTCCATTCCTTTCTATTCCACTCCATTTAATACCACTAAATTCCAATCTGCTCCATTCCAGTCCACTCCGTTTCACTCCATTGCACTCCATTCTGCTCCATTTGACTCCACTCTGCTCCATTCCTTTAAACTCCACTCCATTCCGTTTCAATCCATTCCATCCCATTCCATTCCAGTCCACTCCAATCCACTCTCTTCCATTCCACTCCATTCCAATGTACTCCACTCCATTCCACTCCACTCTTCTCCACTACATTCCACTCCAGTTCATTTCACTCGTCTCCACTCCACTCCACTCCACTCCTTTCCATTCCATTCTGTTCCATTCCATTCGATTCCATTCCATTCCAATCCATTCCATTCCATTCCTCTGCACTTCAATCCACACCAGTTTATGCCACAACACTCCACAGCACTCAACTCCATTCCATTCCATGCCATTTCATTAAATACCACTCCATTCCATTTTGTTCCATTCCACTCCCTTCCATCCCACTCCACTCCCTTTAACTCCATTCCATTCCATTCCTTTCCACTCCACCCCATTCAACTCCACTCCACTCCATTCCACTCCAGTACGTTCCAATCCATTCCATTCCATTCCACTCCTTTCCATTCCTCTCAACACCATTCAAATCCACTCCATTTCACTCCTCTCTGATCCACTCCCGTAAACTTCACCACATTCCATTCCACTCCATTACATTCCACTCCATTTCACTCCATTTCATTCCTTTACATTCTAGTACACTCCATTCCTCTGCAGCCCATTTCACTCCCTTGCACTCTATTCTACTCGATTCCACTCCACTCCACTGCATTCCAATCCATTCCATTTAATTCCACTCCCTTCCATTTCCCTCAGTTCCATTCCTTTCCATTTCATTCCACTCCACTCCTCTACATTCCACTCCATTCCATTCCATTGCATTCCATTCCATTCCCCTCCATTTCACTACACTCCTCTACATTCCACTCCACTCCATTCCACTCCACTCCGTTTCCCTCTATTACCCTCGAATTCATCCTCTCCACTCCACTCCACTGCCCTCCACTCCACTCAATTACATTCAGCTCCATTCCATTCCATTCCTTTAGTTTGACTGAATCTCACTCTGTCACCCAGACTGGAGTGCAGTGGCACAATCTTAGCTCACATTTAATTTCACCTTTCCATTCCATTCCATTCCATTCCATTCCATTCCATTCCATTCCATTCCATACCATTCCACTTCACTCCATTCCATTTCATTCCATTCCATTCCATTCCAATCCATGCCATCCCTCTGAACTCCCGTCCATTGCACTCAACTCCAATCCACTCCACTGCACTCCCTTCCATTCCATTTCATTCGATTCCATTCCTTTCCATTTCATTCTAATCCACTATATTCCAATACACTAGATTTGTCTCCATTCTACTCCATTCCACCCCACTCCGATGAACTTCACTCCACTCCACTGCACTCCACTCCATTCCATTCCACTCCATTCCACTACATTCCACTCCATTCCATTCCACTCCATTCCACTCCACTCTGTTCCACTCCAGTCCTCTCCACTCCAGTATGTTTCAGTCCATTCCGTTCAACTCATTTCTGTTCCATTCCATTGCATTACATTCGATTCCATTCCATTTCCTTCTACTCTATTCCATTCCACTCCATTCCACTCCACTCCACCCTACTCCATTGAATTCTATTCCATTCCATTCCATTCCACTGCACTCCTATCCATTTCACTTCTCTCCACGCCATGGCATGCCACTCCACTTCCTTCCATTCCATGCCGTTCCATTCTATAACGTTCCGTTTAGTTCTGTTCCATTCCACTCCATTCCATTCCACTCCACTCCGTTCTATTCCACTCCCTTAAACTCTATTCCACTCCATTCCACTCCACTCCATTCTGCTACTCCACTCCAGTACGTTAATACCTGTTCCATTCCATTCTGTTCCATTCCATTCCATTCCATTCCATTCCATTCCATTGAATTCCATTCCACTCTACTCCATTCCATTCCACTTCTTTCCACTCCACTCCACCCAAATCCACTCCATTCCATTACATTCCTTTCCATTCCCTTCCATCCCATTTCACTCCTTTCCATTCCTCTCCACTGCATTCCACCCCACTCCATTTCATGCCACACTTATTCACTCCCTTCAACTTTAAAGTATGCAATTTAAATTCATTCCAGTCCACTCTAGTCCACTCCATTTCATTCCATTACATTCCACTCCACTCCATTCCACTCCACTCCGTTTGACTCCATTGAATTCCATTCTTCTCCATTCCACTCCATTCCACTGCACTCCATTCCATTAAACTTCACTCCATTGCTTTCCACTTCGTTCCATTCCGTCCCATTCCATTCCACTCCACTCCACTCCATTCCAATCCACTCCTTTCCATTCCACCCCATTCCACACCACTCCACTCCACTCAAATCCTTTACATTCCATTCCTTTCCACTGCACTCTGATACACTCCACTTGACTCCACACCACTGACCGTCACTCCACACCTTTCCGTTCCATGCCGTTCCGTTCCGTTCCATTCTACTCCATTACATTCCACTCCACTCCATTCCAGTCCACTCCATTTAACTCCATTCCCCTCGATTCCACCCTCTTTCACTCCACTCCCCTGCCCTCCACTCCACTCCATTCCATTCAGCTCCATTCCATTCCATTCCTTTATTACGACTGAATGTCTCTCTTTCACGCAGACTGGAGTGCGGTGGCACAATCTTAGCTCTCATTTCATTTCACCATTCCATTCCATTCCATTCCATTCCATTCCATTCCATTCCATTCCATTCCATTCCTCTGCACTCCCATCCACTCTTCTCAACTCCAATCCACTCCACTCCATTCCCTTCCATTCAAGTCCATTCCGTTTCATTCTGTTCCACTCCATTCCATTCCATTGCATTCCACTCCAATCCATTCCAATCCGCTAGATTTCTCTCCATTCCTCTCCATTCCATTGAACTTCACTCCATTCCACTACACTCAATTTCATTCCACTACATTCCACTGCATTCCATTCCACTCTATTCCACTCCATTCCTCACCATTCTACTCCACTCCATTCGACTCCACTCCACTCCAGTCCGTTCCCATCCATTCCATTCCATTCTGTTCCACTCCATTGCATTCTCTTCAGTTCCATTCCATTCCCCTCAACTCCATTCCATTCCACTCCATTCTATTCTTCTGCCCTCCACTCCACTCTACTCCATTCCATTCCATTTCATTCCATTCCATTCCAATCCATTTCACTCCATTCCATTCCACTCCTATCCATTCTACTCCACTACATTTCAATCCACTGTGATACACTACCCTGAAATCCACAGCATTCCTTTCCATTCCATTCCATTCCACTCCATTCCACTCCATTTCATTTCCATTTTGTTCCACTCCGCTGCATTGCACTCCACTCCGTTTCACTCCATTACACTCCATTCTGCTCCATTCGAGTCCACTCCACTCTATTCCACTCCATTCCATTAAAATCCACTCCATTCCATTCCACTTAATTCCATTCCATTCCATTGCATTCCATTCCATTCCTTTCCATTCCTCTGCACTCGCATCCACTATATTCAACACCACTCCACTCCACTCTACCCCAATCCCCTCCATTCCATTCCATTTTATTTCCTTCCATTCCACTCCATTCCATTCCACTCCTATCCGTTCCACTTCACTCCATTTCATTCCACTGTTATACACTACTCTCAACTCCCCAGCGTTCCATTCCATTCTATTCCATTCCTTTCATTTCCATTCCACTCCATTTCACTCCAATTCATTCCACGAAATTCCAATCCATTCCATTCCACTCCACTCTGTTGCATTCCATTCTGCTCCGTTCGACTCTACTCCACTCTACTCCATTCCATTAAACTCCACTCCATTCCGTTGCACTCCATTCCATTCCACTCATTCCAATGTACTCCATTCCATTCCACTCCACTCCACTCCTCCACTCCACTCCAATTCATTTAATCCTCTCCTCTCCACTCCACTTCTTTCCATTCCATTCTATTCCATTCCATTCCATTCCATTCCATTCCATTCCATTCCATACCATTCCATTCCATTCCATTCCATTCCATTCCATTCCGTTCCATTCCAGTGCACTCTAAACTAATCCACTTGACTCCACAACACTCCACGCCACTCCACTCCGTTCCATTCCACGCCATTCCGTTTCATACCGTTACGTTCCATTTTGATCCATTCCACTCCATTCAATTCCACTCCACTATATTCTAATCCACTCCCTTTAACTCCATTCCAGTCCATTCCAGTCCATTCCTCTCCACTCCATTCCACTTCATTCCATTCCATTCCTGTCCATTCCCATCCATTCCATTCTAGTGCATTATGTTCAAATTTATTCCATTCCTCTCCACTCCATTCCATTCCACTACATTCCACTCCTTTGCACTCCACTCTACTCTGTTCCATTCCATTCTATTCCAGTCCGTTCCACTCCATTCCATTCCACTCCTGTCCGTTCCATTCCACTCCATTTCAGTTCACTGTTATAAGCTACCCTCAAATCCACAGCATTCCATTCCATCCATTCCATTTCACTCCGTTGCACTCCATTTCATTTCCACTACATTCCACTCTGCTGCATTGCACTCCACTCCGTTTCACTCCATTGTCCTCCATTCTACTCCATTCGACTCCACTCCACTCTACTCCTCTCCATTCCATTAAAGTCCCCTCCATTACGTTTCACTCAATTTCTTTCCATTCCTGTCCATTCCATTCCATTCCATTCCTCTGCACTCCCATCCACTCTATTCAACTCCACTACAACCCAATCCAATCCATTCCATTCCTTTTCATTAAATTCCATTCCATTCCATTCCACTCCATTCCATTCTACTCCTATCCATTCCACTCCACTCCATTTCTCTCCACTGTGATACACTACCTTCATCTCCACAGCATTCCATTCCATTCCATTCCTTTCTATTCCACTCCATTTCATACCACTAAATTCCAATCTGCTCCATTCCAGTCCACTCCGTTTCACTCCATTGCACTCCGCTCTGCTCCATTTGACTCCACTCTGCTCCATTCCTTTAAACTCCACTCCATTCCGTTTCAATCCATTCCATTCCATTCCATTACAGTCCACTCCAATCCACTCTATTCCATTCCACTCCATTTCAATGTACTCCACTCCATTCCACTCCACTCTTCTCCACTACATTCCACTCCAGTTCATTTCACTCCTCTCCACTCCACTCCACTCCTTTCCATTCCATTCTGTTCCATTCCATTCGATTCCACTCTATTCCAATCCATTCCATTCCATTCCACTGCACTTCAATCCACACCAGTTTATGCCACAACACTCCACAGCACTCAACTCCATTCCATTCCGTGCAGTTTCATTAAATACCATTCCATTCCATTTTGTTCCATTCCACTCCCTTCCATTCCACTCCACTCCCTTTAACTCCATTCCATTCCATTCCTTTCCACTCCACTCCATTCAACTCCACTCCACTCCATTCCACTCCAGTACGTTCCAATCCATTCCATTCTATTCCATTCCATTGCGTTCGATTCCTTTACATTCTACTCCACTGCATTCCATTCCACTTCATTCCACTGTCCTCCTCTCCACTCCAATCCATTCCATTCCATTCCACTCCTTTCCATTCCTCTCAACTCCATTCAAATCCACTCCATTTCACTCCTCTCTGATCCATTCCCGTAAACTCCACCACATTCCATTCCTCTCCATTCCATTCCACTCCATTTCACTCCATTTCATTCCTTTACATTCTACTACACTCCATTCCTCTGCAGTCCATTTCACTCCCTTGCACTCTATTCTACTCGATTCTACTCCACTCCACTGCATTCCAATCCTTCCATTTAATTCCACTCCTTTCCATTGCCCTCAGTTCCATTCCTTTCCATTTCATTCCACTCCACTCCTCTACATTCCACTCCATTCCATTCCCTTCCATTGCATTCCATTCCATTCCCCTCCATTTCACTACATTCCACTCCACAACAGTCCACTCCACTCCACTGTATTCCCTTCCATTCCATTCCACTCCACTTCACACTGATCCACTCCTGTTGACTCCACAACACTCCATGACACTCCACTCCGTACCATTCCCGGCCTTTCTACTCTGTTCTGTTCCATTCCACTCCATTCAATTCCACTCCACTTTTTTTCTATCAATTCACGCCATTTCACTCCATTCTCCTTGATTCCACTCCTTTCATATCCACTCCACTCCACTATACTCCACTCCATTTCATTCCTTGCAGCTCCACTCCATTCCATTCCTTTATTTAGAATGAATCTCACTCTGTCACCCAGACTGGAATGCAGTGTCACAGTCTTAGCTCATACTTCATTTCACTTTTCCATTCCATTCCATTCCATTCCATTCCATTCCATTCCTTTCTATTCCATTCCATTCCATTGAACTCCGATCCGATACAGTCCACTCCACTCCCCTCCATTCCATTAAACTTCACTCCATTGCTTTCCAGTCCATTCCATTCCATCCCAATCCACTCCACTCCATTCTTTTCCACTCCATTCCACTCCACTGCACTGCACTCCACTCCACTCAGCTTCTTTACATTCCATTCTATTCCACTGCACTCTTATCCACTCCACTTGGCTCCACACCACTGCCCGTCACTGCACTCCGCTCCGTTCAATGCTGTTCCATTCTGTTCCATTCCATTCCACTGCATTCCCGTCCACTCCACTCCATTCCACTCCACTCCGTTTCACTCTATTACCCTCGAATTCATCCCCTCCACTCCACTCCACTGCCCTCCACTCCACTCAATTACATTCAGCTCCATTCCATTCCATTCCTTTAGTTTGACTGAATCTCACTCTGTCACCCAGACTGGAGTGCAGTGGCACAATCTTAGCTCACATTTAATTTCACCTTTCCATTCCATTCCATTCCACTTCACTCCATTCCATTTCATTCCATTCCATTCCATTCCAATCCATGCCATCCCTCTGAACTCCCGTCCATTGCACTCAACTCCAATCCACTCCACTGCACTCCCTTCCATTCCATTCCATTCCATTTCATTCTAATCCACTATATTCCAATACACTAGATTTGTCTCCATTCTACTCCATTCCACCCCACTCCGATGAACTTCACTCCACTCCACTGCACTCCACTCCATTCCATTCCACTCCATTCCACTACATTCCACTCCATTCCATTCCACTCCATTCCACTCCACTCTGTTCCACTCCAGTCCTCTCCACTCCAGTATGTTTCAGTCCATTCCGTTCAACTCATTTCTGTTCCATTCCATTGCATTACATTCGATTCCATTCCATTTCCTTCTGCTCCATTCCATTCCACTCCATTCCACTCCACTCCACCCCACTCCATTGAATTCTATTCCATTCCATTCCATTCCACTGCACTCCTATCCATTTCACTTCTCTCCACGCCATGGCATGCCACTCCACTTCCTTCCATTCCATGCCGTTCCATTCTATAACGTTCCGTTTAGTTCTGTTCCATTCCACTCCATTCCATTCCACTCCACTCCGTTCTATTCCACTCCCTTAAACTCTATTCCACTTCATTCCACTCCACTCCATTCTGCTACTCCACTCCAGTACGTTAATACCTGTTCCATTCCATTCTGTTCCATTCCATTCCATTCCATTCCATTCCATTCCATTCCATTCCATTCCATTCCATTCCATTCCACTCTACTCCATTCCATTCCACTTCTTTCCACTCCACTCCACCCAAATCCACTCCATTCCATTACATTCCTTTCCATTCCCTTCCATCCCATTTCACTCTTTTCCATTCCTCTCCACTGCATTCCACCCCACTCCATTTCATGCCACACTTATTCACTCCCCTCAACTTTAAAGTATGCAATTTAAATTCATTCCAGTCCACTCTAGTCCACTCCATTTCATTCCATTACATTCCACTCCACTCCATTCCACTCCACTCCGTTTGACTCCATTGAATTCCATTCTTCTCCATTCCACTCCATTCCACTGCACTCCATTCCATTAAACTTCACTCCATTGCTTTCCACTTCGTTCCATTCTGTCCCATTCCATTCCACTCCACTCCACTCCATTCCAATCCACTCCTTTCCATTCCACCCCATTCCACACCACTCCACTCCACTCAACTCCTTTACATTCCATTCCTTTCCACTGCACTCTGATACACTCCACTTGACTCCACACCACTGACCGTCACTCCACACCTTTCCGTTCCATGCCGTTCCGTTCCGTTCCATTCCACTCCATTACATTCCACTCCACTCCATTCCAGTCCACTCCATTTAACTCCATTCCCCTCGATTCCACCCTCTTACACTCCACTCCCTTGCCCTCCACTCCACTCCATTCCATTCAGCTCCATTCCATTCCATTCATTTATTACGACTGAATCTCTCTCTTTCACGCAGACTGGAGTGTGGTGGCACAATCTTAGCTCTCATTTCATTTCACCATTCCACTCCATTCCATTCCATTCCAATCCATTCCATTCCTCTGCACTCCCATCCACTCTTCTCAACTCCAATCCACTCCACTCCATTCCCTTCCATTCAAGTCCATTCCGTTTCATTCTGTTGCACTTCATTCCATTCCATTGCATTCCACTCCAATCCATTCCAATCCGCTAGATTTCTCTCCATTCCTCTCCATTCCATTGAACTTCACTCCATTCCACTCCACTCAATTTCATTCCACTACATTCCACTGCATTCCATTCCACTCTATTCCACTCCATTCTTCACCATTCTACTCCACTCCATTCGATTCCACTCCTCTCCAGTCCTTTCCCATCCATTCCATTCCATTCTGTTCCACTCCATTGCATTCTCTTCAGTTCCATTCCATTCCCCTCAACTCCGTTCCATTCCACTCCATTCTATTCCTCTGCCCTCCACTTCACTCTACTCCATTCCATTCCATTTCATTCCATTCCATTCCAATCCATTTCACTCCATTCCATTCCACTCCTATCCATTCTACTCCACTACATTTCAATCCACTGTGATACACTACCCTGAAATCCACAGCATTCCTTTCCATTCCATTCCATTCCACTCCATTCCACTCCATTTCATTTCCATTTCGTTCCACTCCGCTGCATTGCACTCCACTCCGTTTCACTCCATTACACTCCATTCTGCTCCATTCGAGTCCACTCCACTCTATTCCACTCCATTCCATTAAAATCCACTCCATTCCATTCCACTTAACTCCATTCCATTGCATTCCATTCCATTCCTTTCCATTCCTCTGCACTCGCATCCACTATATTCAACACCACTCCACTCCACTCTACCCCAATCCCCTCCATTCCATTCCATTTTATTTCCTTCCATTCCACTCCATTCCATTCCACTCCTATCCGTTCCACTTCACTCCATTTCATTCCACTGTTATACACTACTCTCAACTCCCCAGCATTCCATTCCATTCTATTCCATTCCTTTCCTTTCCATTCCACTCTATTTCACTCCATTTCATTCCACGAAATTCCAATCCATTCCATTCCACTCCACTCTGTTGCATTCCATTCTGCTCCGTTCGACTCTACTCCACTCTACTCCATTCCATTAAACTCCACTCCATTCCGTTGCACTCCATTGCATTCCAGTCCACTGCAATCCACTCCATTCCATTCCACTCATTCCAATGTACTCCATTCCATTCCACTCCACTCCACTCCTCCACTCCACTCCAATTCATTTAATCCTCTCCTCTCCACTCCACTTCTTTCCATTCCATTCTATTCCATTCCATTCCATTCCATTCCGTTCCATTCCAGTGCACTCTAAACTACTCCACTTGACTCCACAACACTCCACGCCACTCCACTCCGTTCCATTCCACGCCATTCCGTTTCATACCGTTACGTTCCATTTTGATCCATTCCACTCCATTCAATTCCACTCCACTATATTCTAATCCACTCCCTTTAACTCCATTCCAGTCCATTCCAGTCCATTCCTCTCCACTCCATTCCACTCCATTCCATTCCACTCCTGTCCATTCCCATCCATTCCATTCTAGTGCATTATGTTCAAATTTATTCCATTCCTCTCCACTCCATTCCATTCCACTCCATTCCACTCCATTTCATTCCTTTTTATTCTACTACACTCCATTCCACTCCAGTCCATTTCACTCCATTGCACTCCATTCTACTCAATTCCACTCCAATCCACTGCATTCCAATCAATTCCATTTAATTCCACTCATTTCCATTACCCTCAATTACATTTCTTTCCATTTCATTCCACTCCACTCCACTCCTTTCCATTCAATTCCCCTCCGTTTCACCCCGTTCCACTCCTTAACACTCCACTCTACTCCACCCTATTCCATTCTATTCCATTCCACTCCACTTCACTCTGATCCACTCCTCTTGACTCCACAACACTCCAAGACACTCCACTCCATAACACTCCCTGCTGTTCCATTCTGTTCTGTTCCATTCCACTCCATTCAATTCCACTTCACTTTTTTTATCACTCCACGCCATTTCACTCCATTCCCCTCTTTTCCACTCCTCTCTAATCCACTCCACTCCACTATACTCCACTCTGTTTTATTCCTATCAGCTGCATTTCATTCCATTCCTTTATTTCGAATGAATCTTACTCTGTCACACAGACTGGAGTTCAGTGGCACAATCTTAGCTCACATTTCATTTCACCATTCCGTTCCGTTCCGTTCCATTCTATTCCATTCCATTCCATTCCATTCCATTCCATTCCATTCCATTCCATTCCATTCCATTCCATTCCATTCCATTCCATTCCATTCCATTCCGTTATATTCCATTCCTTTCCACTCCATTCCATTCTATTCCTTTCCATTCCATTCCTTTACTTTCCATTCCACTGCACTCCGGTCCAATCCACTTGACTCCACACCACTCCATGCCTATCTACTTCCTTCTCTTCCACGCCATTTCGTTCCATAACCTTTTGTTCTGTTGTGTTCCATTCCACTCCATTCCATTCCACTCCATTCCATTCTACTCCACTGCTTTAAACTCCATTACAATCCATTCAACTCCACTCATTTTGACACCACTCCACTCCACTTCAGTCCGTTCAGACCCGTTCCAATCCATTCAGTTCCATCCCAGTCCATTCCATTCCAATCCACTCCATTCCATTCCACTCCTTTCCACTCCACTCCACTTCACTCAATTCCATTTAATTCCAATCCATTCTATTCCATTTCACTCCATTCCACACCATTCGATTCCTCTCTTCTCCATTCCACTCAACTCCATTTCATTCCATTTTTATCCTCTCCATTCAAATACACAGTATTCCCTTCCATTCCATTCCATTTCATTCCACTCCATTCCACTCGATTTCACTTCATTACCTTCCACTCCACTCCTTTCCACACCACTCCATTTGACTCCATTGCAATCCTTTCTTCTCCATTCCACTGCACTCCAATCCACTCTACTCCATTCAGTTAAATTCCATTTCACTCCACTCCACTCCATTTCATTCCACTATATTCCATGCCACTCCACTCAATTCCATTTGATTCCACTCCACTGGACTCCACTCATCTACATTCCATTCCATTCCATTCCATTCCATTCCATTCCATTCCATTCCACTGCACTCTGATCCACTCCACTTGACTCCACACCACTCCTCCCCACTCCACTCCAGTGCATTCCACGCATTTCTGTTCCATTCCTTTCCATTCCACTCCATTTCATTCCACTCAACTCCATTCCACTGAACTCCATTTCACTCCTTTCCCGTCGATTCCACTGCTGTCTACTCCACTCCACTGCAAACCAATCCACTCCATTCCATTCAGCTCCATTCTATTCCATTTCTTAATTTCGACTGAATCTGACTCTGTCACCCAGACTGGAGTGCAGTGGCACAATCGTAGCTCACATTCTATTTCACCTTTCCATTCCATTTCATTCCACTCCTCTCCATTCCATTCCTTTTCATTCCATTCCACTCCATTCCACTGCACTCTGATCCAATCCACTCAACTCCACTCCACTTAACTCCACTCAAATCCATTCCATTCCACTCTACTCCATTCTAATCCACTAGATTTCTCTCCATTGCACTCTATTCCACTCCACTCCACTGCACTTCACTCTACTCCACTCCATTCCATTGGACTCCATTCCACTACATTCCACTCCATTCCATTCCACTCCATTCCTATCCATTCCACTTCACTCCATTCCAATCCACTCCATTCCATTCCAGTCCGTTCTGTTACTTTCTATTCCATTGTGTTCTATTCCATTGCATTCCCTTTGATTCCATTCCTTTAAACTCCACTCTATTTCTTTACACGCCATTACATTCCACTCCAGTCACATCTACTCCATTTAATTCCATTCAATTCAATTCAATACCATACATTCCATTCCACTCCACTCCATTCCACTCTATTCCATCCTACTCCAATCCATTGCAATCCACTCTACTTCACTCCACTCTGAAAAGTTCCCCTTAACGCCACAGGATTCCAATCCGTTCCATTCCATTCCACTCCATTTCATTCCAATACATTCCACTCCGCTCCATTCCACTCCATTCCGTTTCACTCCATTGCTCTCCATTCTACTCCACTCCACTCCACTCCACTCCTCTCCATTCCATTAAACTCCATTCCATCCCATTCCACTCCTTCCCTTTCCATTCCATTCCATTCCACTCCACTGAACTCCAGTCTTTTCCACTCCATTTCACTACACTACACTACACTACACTGCACTCCACTCCACTAGTTTCCATTCCATTCCATTCCATTATATATTACTCCAATTCACTCCACTTGACTCCACACCATTCCACGCCATTCCACTCCATTCCCTTCCATGCCATTCCATTCCATACCATTACATTCCATTCTGTTCAATTCCACTCCATTCCATTCTCCTCCCCTCCATTCTACTCCATTCCCTTTAACTCCATTCCATTCCATTCCATTCCACTCCATTCCCCTCCACTCTACTCCACTCCACTCCAGTCCATTTTGATCTGTTTCATTCCATTCTAATCCATTCCATTCCATTCCGTTTATTTCCTTTCCATTCCGTTCCACTCCATTCCACTCCACTCTTCTCCCTTCCACTCCATTCTACTGCACTCCACTCCAATCTGCTCCACTCCACTCATTTCCATTCCATTCCATTCCACAGCACTCCGATCCACTCCACTTGACTCTACACCAGTCCATGCCACTCCACTGTATTCCATTCTATGCCATTCGTTGCCATACCGTTCCGTTCCATTCCGTTCCAATCCACTCCATTCCATTGCACTCCAATCCATTCTCCTCCACTTCATTTAATTCCATTCCCCTCCATTCCGCCCCATTAGACTCCACGCCACTCCACTATATTCCATTCCATTCCATTCCATTGCATTCCATTCCACTCCATTCAATTCCATTCCATTTCACTCCATTCCACTCCATTTCACTCTACTGCAATCCACTCCCCTTCATTCTACTCTTCTCCACTCCAGCCCCCTCCATTCTATTCTTCTCCACTCCATTCCATTCCTTTCCATTTCACTCAATTCATCTCCATTCCACTAAATGCCATTCCTGTCCATTACATTCCACTCCAATCCACCTCACTCCACCACGTTTCGCTACATTCCCCTCCATTACAATCCACTACATTCCATTCCGCTCAACTCCCCTCCTTTCCATTAAGCTCCAGTTCACACCATTGCTTTCCTTTCCATTTCATTCCATTCCATTCCATTCCATTTCACTCCATGCCATTCCATTCCAGTCTGCTCCATTCCATTAAACTAAACTCCACTTCACTCCACTCCACTCAATTCCTCAGCATTCCATTCACTTCCACTCCACTCCAGTCCATTTCATTCCACTCCATTCCATTCCATTATACTGTATTCCTTTCCATTCCAATCAAATCCACTCCTTTCCACTCCGTTTTGTTCCATTCAATTCAATTCCATTCCATTCCATTCCTTTCCTCTCCACTCTATTCTATTCCACTCCATTCCACTCCATTTCACTCCACTCCACTCCACTCCATTCCGTTTCATTGCTTTCTTTCCAACTGCTCTCTGATCCTCTCCACTCAACTCCAATCCAGTCCACTCCAGTACACTCCATACCATTCCATTCCACTCCTTTCCCCTCTATTCGAGTACACTCCACTCTACTCCATTCCATCCACTCCATTCCACTCCATTACACTCCACTCCATTCCACTCCACCGCTCTCCATTCCCATCCATTCTTTTCCGTTCCACTCTATTCCATTACATTCCATTCCACTCCGTTGCAATCTATTCCACTCCACTACAATCCATTCGACTCCCACCCAATCCATTCCACTCCATTGTACTCTATTCCATTCCTCTCAACTTCATTCCATTCCATTCTACTCTATTCCTTTCCATTCCTTTATTTAAATTGGATCTCGCTGGGTCTCCCAGACTGGAGTGCAGTGGCACAATTTTAGCTCACATTTCCTTTTACCATTCCATTCCATTCCATTGCACTCTGATCCAATACAGTCCACTCCACTCCACTCCACTTTTTTCCATTCTGTTCAGTTCCATTCCACTTTGTTCCATTCCATTACACTCCATTCCATCCCACTCCACTCTTTTCAACTCTACTCCATTTCACACCATTTCCCTCCATTCCAGTCCAGTCTACTACACTACACTACACTACACTACACTACACTACACTACACTACACTACATTCCATTCTGCTCCATTCTATTCCATTCCTTTATTTCGACTGAATCTCACTCTGTCACCCAAACTGGAGTGCAGTGGCCCAATCTTATCTCACATTTCATTTTTTCTTTCCATTCCATTCCATTCCATTCCATTCCATTCCATTCCATTCCATTCCACTCCTTTCCATTCCCCTGCACTCTGATCCACTACACTGAAATCCACTACACTCCTCACCTCTACACTCCTTTCCATTCTGTTCCATTCCCATCCGTTCCGTTACATTCCACATTACTAAATTCCATTACTCTCCACTGCTGTCCTATCCAATTAACTCCATCCCACTCCATTCCACCCCACTCCACTCCATTCCACGCATGCCATTCTATTCCACTCTATTCCATTCCATTCAACTCAATTGCACTCCTTTCCACTCCACTCCTTTCCACTCCACTGCATTCCACTCCACTCCAATCCATTTATCTGCATTCAGTTCCACTCCACTTTATTCCTTTCCATTCTACTCCATTCCATTCCATTCCTTTACTTTCCATTCCACTGCACTCCGGTCCAATCCACTTGACTCCACACCACTCCATGCCTATCTACTTCCTTCTCTTCCGCGCCATTTCGTTCCATAACCTTTTGTTCTGTTGTGTTCCATTCCACTCCATTCCATTCCACTCCATTCCATTCTACTCCACTGCTTTAAACTCCATTACAATCCATTCAACTCCACTCATTTTGACACCACTCCACTCCACTTCAGTCCGTTCAGACCCGTTCCAATCCATTCAGTTCCATCCCAGTCCATTCCATTCCAATCCACTCCATTCCATTCCACTCCTTTCCACTCCACTCCACTTCACTCAATTCCATTTAATTCCAATCCATTCTATTCCATTTCACTCCATTCCACACCATTCGATTCCTCTCTTCTCCATTCCACTCAACTCCATTTCATTCCATTTTTATCCTCTCCATTCAAATACACAGTATTCCCTTCCATTCCATTCCATTTCATTCCACTCCATTCCACTCGATTTCACTTCATTACCTTCCACTCCACTCCTTTCCACACCACTCCATTTGACTCCATTGCAATCCTTTCTTCTCCATTCCACTGCACTCCAATCCACTCTACTCCATTCAGTTAAATTCCATTTCACTCCACTCCACTCCATTTCATTCCACTATATTCCATGCCACTCCACTCAATTCCATTTGATTCCACTCCACTGGACTCCACTCATCTACATTCCATTCCATTCCATTCCATTCCATTCCATTCCATTCCACTGCACTCTGATCCACTCCACTTGACTCCACACCACTCCTCCCCACTCCACTCCAGTGCATTCCACGCATTTCTGTTCCATTCCTTTCCATTCCACTCCATTTCATTCCACTCAACTCCATTCCACTGAACTCCATTTCACTCCTTTCCCGTCGATTCCACTGCTGTCTACTCCACTCCACTGCAAACCAATCCACTCCATTCCATTCAGCTCCATTCTATTCCATTTCTTAATTTCGACTGAATCTGTCACCCAGACTGGAGTGCAGTGGCACAATCGTAGCTCACATTCTATTTCACCTTTCCATTCCATTTCATTCCACTCCTCTCCATTCCATTCCTTTTCATTCCATTCCACTCCATTCCACCGCACTCTGATCAAATCCACTCAACTCCACTCCACTTAACTCCACTCAAATCCATTCCATTCCACTCTACTCCATTCTAATCCACTAGATTTCTCTCCATTGCACTCTATTCCACTCCACTCCACTGCACTTCACTCTACTCCACTCCATTCCATTGGACTCCATTCCACTACATTCCACTCCATTCCATTCCACTCCATTCCTATCCATTCCACTTCACTCCATTCCAATCCACTCCATTCCATTCCAGTCCGTTCTGTTACTTTCTATTCCATTGTGTTCTATTCCATTGCATTCCCTTTGATTCCATTCCTTTAAACTCCACTCTATTTCTTTACACGCCATTACATTCCACTCCAGTCACATCTACTCCATTTAATTCCATTCAATTCCATTCAATACCATACATTCCATTCCACTCCACTCCATTCCACTCTATTCCATCCTACTCCAATCCATTGCAATCCACTCTACTTCACTCCACTCTGAAAAATTCCCCTTAACGCCACAGGATTCCAATCCGTTCCATTCCATTCCACTCCATTTCATTCCAATACATTCCACTCCGCTTCATTCCACTCCATTCCGTTTCACTCCATTGCTCTCCATTCTACTCCACTCCACTCCACTCCACTCCACTCCACTCCTCTCCATTCCATTAAACTCCATTCCATCCCATTCCACTCCTTCCCTTTCCATTCCATTCCATTCCACTCCACTGAACTCCAGTCTTTTCCACTCCATTTCACTACACTACACTACACTACACTGCACTCCACTCCACTAGTTTCCATTCCATTCCATTCCATTATATATTACTCCAATTCACTCCACTTGACTCCACACCATTCCACACCATTCCACTCCATTCCCTTCCATGCCATTCCATTCCATACCATTACATTCCATTCTGTTCAATTCCACTCCATTCCATTCTCCTCCCCTCCATTCTACTCCATTCCCTTTAACTCCATTCCATTCCATTCCATTCCACTCCGTTCCCCTCCACTCTACTCCACTCCACTCCAGTCCATTTTGATCTGTTTCATTCCATTCTAATCCATTCCATTCCATTCCGTTTATTTCCTTTCCATTCCGTTCCACTCCATTCCACTCCACTCTTCTCCCTTCCACTCCATTCTACTGCACTCCACTCCAATCTGCTCCACTCCACTCATTTCCATTCCATTCCATTCCACAGCACTCCGATCCACTCCACTTGACTCTACACCAGTCCATGCCACTCCACTGTATTCCATTCTATGCCATTCGTTGCCATACCGTTCCGTTCCATTCCGTTCCAATCCACTCCATTCCATTGCACTCCAATCCATTCTCCTCCACTTCATTTAATTCCATTCCCCTCCATTCCGCCCCATTAGACTCCACGCCACTCCACTATATTCCATTCCATTCCATTCCATTGCATTCCATTCCACTCCATTCAATTCCATTCCATTTCACTCCATTCCACTCCATTTCACTCTACTGCAATCCACTCCCCTTCATTCTACTCTTCTCCACTCCAGCCCCCTCCATTCTATTCTTCTCCACTCCATTCCATTCCTTTCCATTTCACTCAATTCATCTCCATTCCACTAAATGCCATTCCTGTCCATTACATTCCACTCCAATCCACCTCACTCCACCACGTTTCGCTACATTCCCCTCCATTACAATCCACTACATTCCATTCCGCTCAACTCCCCTCCTTTCCATTAAGCTCCAGTTCACACCATTGCTTTCCTTTCCATTTCATTCCATTCCATTCCATTCCATTTCACTCCATGCCATTCCATTCCAGTCTGCTCCATTCCATTAAACTAAACTCCACTTCACTCCACTCCACTCAATTCCTCAGCATTCCATTCACTTCCACTCCACTCCAGTCCATTTCATTCCACTCCATTCCATTCCATTATACTGTATTCCTTTCCATTCCAATCAAATCCACTCCTTTCCACTCCGTTTTGTTCCATTCAATTCAATTCCATTCCATTCCATTCCTTTCCTCTCCACTCTATTCTATTCCACTCCATTCCACTCCATTTCACTCCACTCCACTCCACTCCATTCCGTTTCATTGCTTTCTTTCCAACTGCTCTCTGATCCTCTCCACTCAACTCCAATCCAGTCCACTCCAGTACACTCCATACCATTCCATTCCACTCCTTTCCCCTCTATTCGAGTACACTCCACTCTACTCCATTCCATCCACTCCATTCCACTCCATTACACTCCACTCCATTCCACTCCACCGCTCTCCATTCCCATCCATTCTTTTCCGTTCCACTCTATTCCATTACATTCCATTCCACTCCGTTGCAATCTATTCCACTCCACTACAATCCATTCGACTCCCACCCAATCCATTCCACTCCATTGTACTCTATTCCATTCCTCTCAACTTCATTCCATTCCATTCTACTCTATTCCTTTCCATTCCTTTATTTAAATTGGATCTCGCTGGGTCTCCCAGACTGGAGTGCAGTGGCACAATTTTAGCTCACATTTCCTTTTACCATTCCATTCCATTCCATTGCACTCTGATCCAATACAGTCCACTCCACTCCACTCCACTTTTTTCCATTCTGTTCAGTTCCATTCCACTTTGTTCCATTCCATTACACTCCATTCCATTCCACTCCACTCTTTTCAACTCTACTCCATTTCACACCATTTCCCTCCATTCCAGTCCAGTCTACTACACTACACTACACTACACTACACTACACTACACTACACTACACTACACTACATTCCATTCTGCTCCATTCTATTCCATTCCTTTATTTCGACTGAATCTCACTCTGTCACCCAAACTGGAGTGCAGTGGCCCAATCTTATCTCACATTTCATTTTTTCTTTCCATTCCATTCCATTCCATTCCATTCCATTCCATTCCATTCCACTCCTTTCCATTCCCCTGCACTCTGATCCACTACACTGAAATCCACTACACTCCTCACCTCTACACTCCTTTCCATTCTGTTCCATTCCCATCCGTTCCGTTACATTCCACATTACTAAATTCCATTACTCTCCACTGCTGTCCTATCCAATTAACTCCATCCCACTCCATTCCACCCCACTCCACTCCATTCCACGCATGCCATTCTATTCCACTCTATTCCATTCCATTCAACTCAATTGCACTCCTTTCCACTCCACTCCTTTCCACTCCACTGCATTCCACTCCACTCCAATCCATTTATCTGCATTCAATTCCACTCCACTTTATTCCTTTCCATTCTACTCCATTACATTCTATTCCTTTATTTCGACTGGATCTCACTCTGTCACACAGACACAGTTGCAGTGGCATAATTACAGTTCAAATTTCGTTTCATCATTCCATTCCATTCCATTCCATTCCAATCCACTTCACTCCATTCCTTTCCTTTCCCCTGTACTCTGATCCACTCCTCTAAACTCCAATCCACTCCACTCTGTTCCTTTGTGTTCCATTTCATTCTATTCCATTAAATTCTTTCTGTTCCATTCCATTCCACTCCACTCAATTCCATTCCACTCCATTCTTCTTCATTCCACTCCACTCCACTCCACTCCATTCTACTCCACTCTACTGCACTAAAGTCCACTCCATTCCATTCCATTCCATTCCATTCCATTCCATTCCATTCCATTCCATTGCAATCCGGTCCATTCCACTAAACTCCACTCCACTCCGTTCCTATTTGTTCCATTCCTTTCCATTCCATTCCATTCCACTCCACTCCATTCCACTCCACTCCCTTCCACTACACTGCATTTCACTTCATTACATTACATTACACTCCTCTCCACTCAACTCCACTAAACTTCACTTATTTCCACTCCAGTGCATTCCATTCCACTCCACACCATACCACACCATTCCATTCCATTCCAATCCACTCTATTCCATTCAATTCCTCTCCATTCCAATCCATTTAACTCCCATCTATTCTTCTCCACTCCGCTCCATTCCACTGCATTCCATTCAATTCCAGTCATCTCCATTCCATTCTATTCCTCTCCAGTCCACTCCGTTCCACTCCTCTCAAATCCACTCCACTCCATTGCACTCCAATCCACTCCATTCCACTCCATTCAGTTTCACTCCACTCCATTCCATTCCATTCTTCTCCATTCTATTCCACTCCATTATTTTGAACGGTTCTCACTGTCACTGCAGACTGGAATGCAGTTGCACAAACTTAGCTCAGATTTCATTTTAGCATTCCATTCCATTCCATTCCATTCCATTCCATTCCATTCCATTCCATTCCATTCCTTTCTATTGTATTGCATTCCATTCAGTTCCATTCCCCTCAGCTCAACTGCGCTGCTCTCCATTCCACTCCTCTCCATTAAATTCCATTCCACTCCACTCCACTCCTCTGCACTCCACTCCATTCCACTCCACTCCACTCCATTCAACTCCACTCGACTCAACTCCACTTCATTCCACGCCACTGCACTTCATTCTATTATGTTCCATTCCTTTACGTTCCTTTCCTTTCCATTATTTTCCTTTCCATTCCATTCTACTCTATTCCATTCCATTCCACTCCATTCCACTCCACTCCAATCCACACAACATCACTGCATTCCATTCCATTTCATTCCATTCTGCCTCACTCCAATCCCCTCCACTCCACTCCACTATACTCTGTTCCATTCTATTCTGTTCCATTCCATTCCATTCCACTCCATTCCACTCCAGTCAATTTCACAAAATTCCACTCCATTCCACTCTGCTCCCCTCAACTCTTCTCCTTTTCATTTCATTCCATTACATTCCATTCCCGTCCGTTCCATTCCACTCCATGCTACTCCATTCCACTCCGGTCCACTTCACTCCATTCCACTCCACTCCACTCCATTCCATTCCATTCCATTCCATTCCATTCCATTCCATTCCATTCCATTCCATTCCACTACACTCCGATCCACTGCAGTCAATTACATTCCACTCCATTCCATTCAATTTTTTTCCACTCCCTTCTACTCCATTCCACTCCACTCCCTTACACTCCACTCCACTCCACTCCATTCCATTCCACTCCTTTCTTTCTTTCTTTCTTTTTTTTTTTTTGATACGGAGTCTCGCTCTGTCGCCCAGGCTGGAGTGCAGTGGCGCGCTCTCGGCTCACTGCAAGCTCCGCCTCCCGGGTTCACGCCATTCTCCTGCCTCAGCCTCCCGAGTAGCTGGGACTACAGGCGCCCGCTACCACACCCGTCTAATTTTTTGTATTTTTAGTAGAGACGGGGTTTCACCGTGTTAGCCAGGATGTTCTCGATCTCCTGACCTCGTGATCCGCCCGCCTCGGCCTACAAAAGTGCTGGGATTACAGGTGTGAGCCACCGTGCCCGGCCTTCCACTCCTTTCTTGTCCACTCCATTCCACTCCATTCCACTGCATTCCATTCCACTGCACTCCATTCCACTTCATTCCTCTGCTTTCCACTCCAATCGATTCCACTCCATTCCATTCCACTCAACTCCATTCCATTCAATTCTACTCCATTCGTTCCATTCCTCCATTTTGAGAGGATCTCACTCTGTCTTCCAGGCTGGAGTGCAGTGGTGCAATCTTAGCTCACATTTCATTTCACCATTCCATTTCATTCCATTCCACTCCACTTCACTCCATTCCACTCCACTGCACTCCATTCCACTCCAATCCATTCCATTCCATCCCATTACATTCCACTCCTCTGTGATCCTCTCCACTCTACTCCATTCCAGGCCACTTCACTCCTTTCACTTCCTTTCCATTCCTTTCCATTCCATTCCACTTCACACCACTCCACTCAACTGCACTCCACTACACTCCATTTCATTCCATTACACTGACCTCTGTCTTAAATGACTCAACTCCACTCCAGTCCACTCCAATCCATTCCATTACTTTCCGTTCCATTCCCTTCCTTTCTGTGCCATTCCTCTCCCTTCCATTCCACTCCATTCCATTAAACTGCACTCCAATTCACTCCATTCAACTCTATTCCACTCCACTCCACTCAATTAGACTCCATTCCATTCAACTCTTTTCCATTCCATTCTACTCCACTCCATTCCACTCCATTCCATTCCACTCCACTGAACTCCATTCTTCTCCATTCCATTCCACTCCACTCCATTCCATTCCACTCTATTCCATTCGTTTCAATTCCGTTATTTCTACTTGATCCAATTGTGTCAAACAGACTGGAGTGCGGTGGCACAATCTTGGCATAGATTTCATTACACCATTCCATTCTTTCCATTCATTTCCATTCCACTCCATTACATTCCATTTCATTCCACTCCATTCCATTCCATTCCACTGAACTCCATTTCAGTCCACTCCACTTCACTCCACTCCACTCGTTTCTGTTCCGTTCTGTTCCATTCTTTTCCATTCCATTCCATTTCATTCCATTCCATTCTATTCCATGTCAGTCCACTCATCTCCATTCCATTCCACTCCGTTCCAGTTCATTCGACTCCACTCCACTCCACTCCACACTGTTCCATTCTGTTCAGTTCCGTTCTGTTGCATTCCATTGTGTTCCACTCCATTCAAATCCACACCATTCCATTCCACTCCACCGATTTCACTCAATACAACTCCACTCCACTCCTTTCCATCCCTCTCCATTCCATTCCACTACACTCCAGTCCATTCCATCGATTCCACCCCATTCATCTCTATTCCACTGTATTCCATTCCACACCACTCCATTCCACTCCACTCCACTCTATTCCACTCCATTTAATTCCATTCATCTGTACTTTATTCAATTTCATTTCACTCCATTCCATTCCGTTCCACTCAACTTCATTCCCATCCACTCCATTCCACTCTGCTCCACTTCATTCCACTCCCTTCTATTCCACTGCACTCCATTCCATTCCATTCTACTTCATTCCTTTCTATTCTTTTATTTCTACTAGATCTCAGTCTGTCACCCAGATGGAGTGAAGTGGCACAGTATTAGCTCACATTTCATTTCACCATTCCATTCCATTCCTTTCAATTCCATTACTCTCCACTCCACTCCATTTCCTTCCATTCCTTTTATTTCCACTGCGTTCTGATCCACTCCACTCAACTCCACTCCACTCAGTTCCATTCCATTCCATTCCATTCCCTTCCTTTGCAATCCATTAGACTCAACTCCATTCCATTCCATTCCATTAGACTCAACTTCATTCCATTCCACTCCATTCCACTCCACTACACTCCACTTCTCATCCTTTTACTCCTCTCCATTCCATTCCATTCCATTCCTCTGCACTCTGATACACTCCACTCAACTCCACTCCATCCCATTGCATTCTATTCCCTTCCATTCCATTCCATTACACTCTATTCCATTACATTCACCTCCATTCCACTCCACTCCCATTCATTCCATTCCACTCCCTTCCAAGCCAATCCACTCTGTTCCACTCCATTGCATTCCTTTCCACTCCATTCCATACCAATCCATTCCATTCCACTCCATTGCACTCCATGCCACTTCAATAAATTCCATTCCACTCTATTCGATTCCATTCCACTCCGTTCGATTCTACTCCACTCCATTCGATTCTACTCTGCTCCATTCCGTTCCATTACATTTTTCTCCATTGCATTTCCTTCCTTTATTTCGACTGGTTCTTTCTCTGTCAACCAGATTGGAGTGCAGTGGCACAATCTTAGCTCTCATTTCATTTCACGATTCCATTCCATTCCATTCCATTCCAATCCACTCTAATCCACTGCACTCTTCTACACTCCATTCATTACATTCCATTCAACTGCACTCAGATCCACTCCACTCCACTCATCTCCATCCATTATATTCTGTACTGTTCCCTTCCATTCCGTTCCATTCCACTCCATTCCCTCCCACTCCACTCCATTCCACTCCACTCTTATTCACTCCATTCCCCTTCATTCAACTCCACTCCATTCCACTCCATTCCAATCCATTCCATTTCATTTCATCCCATTCCATTACACTCCACTCCATTCCTTTCCAGTCCACTCCAATCCACTCCAGTCAACTCCACTCCATTCTATTGCACTCCATTTCAATCTACTCCACAACTTTCATTTCCATTTCATTCCATTACTTTTCATTCTATCCTAATGCACTCCCATCCACTCCACGCAACTCCACTGCACTCCAGGCCACAACACGCCATTCTGATCCTTTCCATTTCATGCTCTTCCATTCAATTCCATTCCACTCCTTTCCATTCCACTCCTTTGATTTTCATTCCACCCCACTCCTCTCCTCTCCACTCCATTCCATTCCTTTCCATTCCACTCAAATCCCTTCACTCCAGTCCATTCCATTACATACCCCTCCATTCCATTTCATTCCATTCCATTCCATTCTACTGCACTCCAATCCACCCGTCTCATCTCCACTCCACTCCTTTCTGTTCCTTTCCGTTCCACACCATTCCATCGTATTCCAATCCATTACAGACCATTCCATTCCTTTCCATTCCATTCCATTCCAATCCCCTCTATTCCATTCCACTCCGTTCAACTCCATTCCATTCCAATCCACTGCACTGCATTCCACTCCACTGCACTCCAATATACTTCATTCCATTCCATTAAATTCCTCTGCACAAATATCTAATCCACTCACCTCCACTCGATTCCAATCCACTCCACTCCATTCCATTCTGTTCCATTCCATTCCATTCGGTTGCTTTCCATTAAACTCAATATCACTCCATTCCTTTCCACTCCACACCATTCCACTCCACTCCACTCAATTCCACTCTACTCCACTCCATTCCATTAAATTCCATTCCACTGCATTCCACTCGACCCCCATCCACTGCATTCCACTCAACTCCATTCCAAACCACTACATTCCACTCCACTCCAGTCCATTCCCCTACGTTCCAATCCACCCCACACCATTCTGCTCCATTTTATTCCATTCCATTCCATTCTTTATTTCGACCGGGTCTCACTCTGTCACCCAGACTGGAGTACAGTGGCACAATAATAGCTCACATTAAATTTCAACATTCCATTGCATTCCATTCCATTCCACTCCGTTCCATTCCATTCCATTACATTACATTCCTTTCCATTCCATTGCATTCTATTCCAGACCCCTCCACTCCACTGCACTCCATTCCATTTCATTCATTTCCACTCCATTCCATTCCACTCCACTCCATTCCATTACATTCCACTCCAGTCCTCTCCACTCTACTGCACTTCTCTCCACTCCACTGCACTCTGTTCCATTCCATTGCATTTAACTCCACTTCATTGCATGCCATTCCATTCCATTCCGTTCCATTCCTTTGCATTCCTTCCATTCCATTCCACTGCACTCCGATCCACTCCACTCAATTCCAAACCACTTCATTAAGTTCTGTTTCATTCCATTTCTTTCCGTTCAATTCCATTAAATTCCAATCCATTCCATTTCACTGCAGTCTGATCCACTCCACTCAACTTCACTCCACTCCACTCCATTCCAGTGCACACCTTTTCACTCCATTCCACTTCATTCCATTTTATTCCACTGCACTCCAATAAAAAACACTCCACTCCACTCCACTCCATTCCATTCTGTACTGTTCCGTTCCTTTCCTTTCCGTTCTTTTGTCCTCTTCTCCTTTCCACTGCACTGAATTCCATCCCATTTAATTTTACTCCTTTCCTCTCCATTCCACTCCACTCCACTTTACTGCACTCCACTCAACTCCATTCCATTCCACTCCATTATATTCCATTACACCACATTCGATTCCAAATCATTCCACTGCATTCTATTTCATTCCTCTCCACTCCATTCCACTCCACTCCATTTCACTCAAGTCCACTCAGTTCCTCTCAATTCCATTCCATTAAACTCCATTCCATTCCATTCCTTTCCATTCCATTCCATTCCCTTCTATTCCATTCCACACCATTCCTTTCCAGTCCAATTGATTTCATTCCAATCCAATCCACTCCACTCCAATCCGTTCCATTCCATTCCATTCCGCTACACTACATTCCGCGCTATTCCATTCCACCCCACACCATTCTGCTCCATTCTGTTCCATTCCATTCCATTTCTTTCCATTCCTTTCATTCTGTTCCAATCTACTGCAAACCAACCCACTCCAGTCTATTCCAAACCAATCCACTCCGTTTAGTTCCGTTCCTTTCCATTTCTATCCATTCCCTTCCATTACATTCCTATTCATTCCATTTCACTGCACTCCAATCCACTCCACTCAACTTTATTCTACTCCACTCCACTCCATTCCGTTTCACACCATTCCACTCCATTCTACCCCACTCCACTTCATTCCTTTCCATTCCATTTTATTCCACTGCATTCTGATAAACAACACTCAACTCCACTCCACTCGACTCTGTTTTATTCCATACTCTTCTGTTCCGTTCTTTTGCACTCCACTCTGTTCCACTCCACTCAATTCCAACCCATTCCTTTTTACTCCTTTCCACTCCATTTCACTCCACTCCACTTTACTCCACTCCACTCAACTTCATTCCATTCCACTCCATTCCATTCCATTACACAACAATCGATTCCATTTCATTCCACTCCATTCTACTCCATTCCTCTCCACTTAATTCCACTGCACTCCATTACACTCAACTCTGTTCCATTCCATTCAATTCCATTCCATTAAACTCCGTCTCATTCCATTCCATTCCATTCCATTCCACACCAATCCTTTCCACTCCACTCGATTCCATTCCAATCTTCTCCACTCCAATCCACTCCATTCCATTTGATTCTGCTCCACTGCATTCCCCTCTATTTCATTCAACCTCACACCATTCCGATCCATTCTATTCCATTCCATTCCATTCTTTATTTCGACTTGATATCACACTGTCTCCCAGAATGGAGTACAGTGGCACAATATTAGCTCACGTTACATTTCACCATTCCGTTGCATTCCATTGCTTTCTATTGTATTCCATTCCATTCCATTCCATTCCATTGCATTCCATTCCAGACCACTCCACTCCATTCCACTCCATTACATTCCATTTCTTTAAAATCCATTCCAGTGAAGTCCGATCCACAAATTCAACTTCACTCCACTGCATATCACTCTTCTCCTTTGCATTCCGTTCCTTTCCATTTGGATCCATTCCATTCCTTTCTCTTCCATTCCATTCCATTCCAGTCCATTCCATTCCATTCCAATCTTTTCCTTTCCATTTCACTCTATTCTACTCCATTCCATTCCATTCCATTCCATTCCACACCACACCACTCCACTCCATTACATTACATTCCTTTAAAATCCATTCCAGTGAAGTCTGATCCACAAATTCAACTCCACTCCACTGCATTTCACTCTTCTCCTTTGCATTCAGTTCCTTTCCATTCGGATCCATTCCATTCCTTTCTCTTCCATTCCATTTCATTCCATTCCATTCCATTCCATTCCATTCCATTCCATTCCATTCCATTCCAATCTTTTCCTTTCCATCTCACTCTCTTCCACTCCATTCCATTCCGTTCCATTCTATTCCATTCCATTCCACTCCACTCCATTCCCTTACATTCCACTCCATTCCATTCCATTCCACCCAATTCCATTCCTCTCCATTCCACTCCACTCCACTCCAATCCACTCCAATCAACTCCACTACACTCCAAACCATTCTAGTCTACTCCACTCTACTCCTCTCCATTTCTTTCCATTTCATTCAATTCAATTTTCTTCCATTCCACAACACTCCATTCCATTCCATTCTACTGCATTCTCATCCACTCCAGTCAACTCCATACCACTCCAATCCACTCCACTATGTTCCGTTCCATTCCATTCCATTCCATTCCATTGAATTCCTTTCCATTCCATGCCATTCCAAACCACTTCATTCCATTCCAATCCATTCGCCTCCATTTCATTCCACTCCACTCCATTCAATTCCATTCCTTTCCACTGCACTCTAATCCACTCCACTCAACTACATTCCACTCCACTCCACTCCACTCTGTTCTATTGCTTTCCCTTGCATTCAATTCCGTTATGTTCCTTTCAATTCCGCTCCATTCCCATCCTCTCCACTCTATTCCACTCCGATCCATTACACTTCATTCCACCTCATTTCTCTCCATTCTACACCATTCCTCTCCATTCCATTCCACTCCATTCCATTCCATTCCATTTCACTCCATTCCACTCCAGTCAATTCCACTCCATTCCATTCGACACCACTCCAATCCATTCCATTCCACTCCATTCCACTACACTCGACTCCACTCCACTCCGTTCCATTCCACTCCTCTAAATTCTGTTCCTTTTCAATCCATTAATTTCCATTTCATGACATTCCATCCCACTGAATTTTGATACACTCCACTCCTCTCCACTCCACTCCATTCCATTCCATTTCATTCTATTCCATTCCATTCCACCCTACTCCATTTCATTCCACTCCATTCCACCACACTCCACTCCACTCCACTCCTGTCCTTTCCATTTCATTCGATTCCGTTCCACTGCACTCAAATCCACTTCACTCAACACCACAGCACTTCACTCCATTCCATTCCGTTCCATTTCATTTCGTTTAACTTCATTCCTTTTGATTCCACTCCACTCCAATCCACTCCATTCCACTCCATTCCAATTCACTGCAATACAATGCACTCCACTCCACTCCATTTCATTCCTCTCCATTCCTTTCCATTCTACTCCATTCCATTACATTGCATTTCACTCCATGCTACTCTATTCCACTCCACTCCATTGCACTCCACTCCATTCCACTCTACTCCACTCCATTCCACTCCATTTCGTTCAATTCCACTCCATTCCATTTTATTTCACTTCTTGTCACTCCATTCCACTCCACTATACTCCATTTCACTCCATTCCATTCCATTGCATTCTACTCTTTTCCATTCCATTCCGTTCCATTATTTTGACTAGATCTCACTCTGTCACACAGAGTGGAGTGCAGTGTCACAATCTTAGCTCACATTACCTGTCATCATTCTGGTACTTCCATTTCATTAGATTCCACTCCATTCCAGTCAATTCCACTCCACTCCACTCCATTCCATTCAATTCCACTGAATTCCATTTAATTTCACTCCTTGTCACTCCATTCCATTCCACTACACTCCATTCCACTCCCCTCCATTCCATTGCAGTCTACTCCTTTCCATTCCATTCCTTTACATTATTTCGACTTGAACTCACTCCATCACCCAGAGTGGAGTGCAGTGGCACAATCTTATCTCACAGTACATTTCGTCATTCCATTACTTTCCATTTCTTTAGATTCCACTCCATTCCAATCAACTCCACTCCACTCCAATCAATGTAGCAACACTCCATTCCATTCCATTTTCTTCCATTTCCTTCCACTGCACTCCAATCCACTCCATTCGTCTCCACTCCACTCCAATCCAATCCTTTCCTTTCCATTCCATTTAATTCCGTTTCATTCCATTCCATTCCGTTCCATTCCTTGCCATTCCAATCCACTCCATCCATTCCACTCCATTCCTGTCCATTCCCCTCCCCTCCACTCCATTCCATTGCATTCCATTCCATTCCATTCCATTCCATTCCACTGCACTGCCATCAACTCCAGCCAACTCCACACCACTCCAATCCACTTCACTATGTTCCTTTCCATTCCATTGAATTCCACTCCATTCCATGCAATTCCAAACCACATCATTCCATTCCACTGCATTCCACTCCATTCCTTTCCACTCCACTCCACTCCAATCCATTCAATTCCATTCCATTCCACTGCACTCCAGTCAACTCCCCTCAAATGCATTCCACTCCACTCAACTCCACTCTTCCAATGTGTTCCCTTGCATTTCATTCGGTTCTGTTCCATTCAATTCCACTCCATGCCCTTCCTCTCCACTCCATTCCACTCCACTCCATTTCACTCCATTCCATTCCATTCCATTCCACTCCTCTCCACTCCACTGCACTCCATTCCATTTGACTCCCTTTCATTCCACTACTCTCCATTCCATTCCCATTTCTTTCCTTTCTACTCCACTCCATTTCACTGCTTAATTTCTACTCACTCTTTCACACAGACTGGAGTGTAGTGGCACACTCTTAGCTTGAATTTCATTTCAAAATTCCATTCCATTCCACTCCATTCCATTCCATTCCACTTCACTCCACTTCATTCCATTCAATTCCTTTTCATTCCTTTGAACTCCAATCCACTTCACTCAACTCCACTCCACTCCACTCTATTCCTCTCCATTCCATTTCATTCCATTCCATTCCATTCCATTCCATTCCATTCCATTCCGTTTCATTCCATTCCATCCCATTCCATTCCTTTCCATTACATTACGTTCCACTCCATTCCATTCCATTCCTCTCCATTCCATTCTAATCCATTCCATTCCATTCCACTCCATTCCACTCCATTCCATTCCATTCCACCCCACTCCATTTCACCCCATTCCACTTCTATCCATTCCACTCCACTCCATTCCCTTACTCTCCACTCCATTCCAGTGTGTTCTACTCCATTCCATTCCTTTCCTTTCATTTATTGCGGCTTGACCTCACTCCATCACCTAGAATGGAGTGCAGTGGCACAATCGTAGCTCACATTTAATTTCACCATTGCATTCCATTCCATTCCATTCCAAAATATTCCATTCCTCTCCACTCCACTCCCCTCGATTCCATTCCTCTCAACTCCACTCCACTCCATTCCATTCCATTCCATTCCACTCTATTCCTCTGCACTCTGATCCACAACACTCAACTCTACTCCCCTCCACTCCACTCCAACACGTTCCGTTCTTTTACATTCCATTCCGTTCCACTCCATTCCATTCGGTTTCACTCCATTCCATTCCACTCCATTCCATTCCATTGCACTTCATTCCATTCTACTCCACTCCACACTATTCCACTCCACGTCATTCCTCTCCACTGCTTTCCACTCCACTCCAGTCCAATCCATCGCACACCACTCCACTCCGTTCTATTCTATTCCATTTCACTCCATTCCACTGCACTCCATTGATCTCCACACAATTCCACTCCTCTTCACTCCATTCTACTCCATTCCATTCCACTCCTATCCATTTAATTCCATTCTACTTCATTCCATTCTATTACTTTATTTTGATTGGATCTTTGTCTGTCACCCATACTGGAGTGCAGTGGCACGATATTAGCTCACATTTCATTTCACCATTCCATTCCATTCCATTACACACCACTCTAATACACTGCACTCCACTGCATTATATTCCATTTCATTCCTTTTCTTTCCATTCCATTCCATTCCATTCCATTCCATTCCATTCCATTCCTTTCCATTCCATTCCATTCCATTCCATTCCATTCCTTTCCATTCCATTCCATTCCATTCTATTCCATTCTATTCCATTCCATTCTGCTTCATTCCATTCCACTGCCCTCTGATCCACTCCACTCAACTCCACTCCACGCCATTCTGTTCTGTTCCAGTCTATTCCATTCCCTTCCATTCTGTTCCATTCCTTTCCATTCCAAGCCACTCCATTCCATTCCACTGCATTCGTCTCCTTTCCACTCCACTTCGCTCCACTCAATTCTATGCCATTGCATTGCACTACATTCTGATCCACTCAATAAACAACACTCTGCTTCTCTCCACTCCACTCTATTCCATTCCATTTAATTCCACCCCATTCCATACCACGCCAGTCTATTCCACTCCACTCCATTGTACTTCATTCCACCTCATTCCTGTCCCTTCTACACAATTCCACTCCATTCCATTCCACTCCATTCCATTCCATTCCATTCCACTCCATTTCACTCCACTCCATTCCACTCCATTCCATTTGCCATGGCTCCAATCCATTCCATTCCACTCCATTCCACTACACTCGACTCGACTCCACTCCATTCTATTCCACTCCTCTAAACTCTGTTCCATTCTAATCCATTAATTTCCATTTAGTTACATTCCATTCCGCTGCACTTTGATTCACTCCACTCAACTCCATTCCACTCCACTCCGTTCCATTCCATTCCTTTCTATTCCTTTCCACTCCATTCCATTTCATTCCATTCCTTTCCATTCCGTTTAATCCCACTCCATTTCATCCCACTTCATTCCATGACAATCCAGTCCATTCCACTCCACTCCTCTCCTTTCCGTTCCATTCCATTCTGTTCCACTACACTCGAATCCACTTCATTCAACATCACTCCACTCCACTACATTCCATTCCGTTCCATTCTGTTCCATTTCATTTCAATCAACTCCATTCCTTTTGATTCCACACCACTCCACTCCACTCCATTTCACTCCAGTCCAATGCATTCCACTTCTCTGCAATGCAATGCACTCCACTCCATTCCATTCCACTCCATTCCATTCTATTCTTCTCAATTCCATTCCTTTGCATTCTACTCCATTCCATTCCATTCCATTTCACTCCATGCTACTCCATTCCACTCCACTCCTTTGCACTCCACTCCATTCCACTCCGCTGCACTCCATTCCACTCCATTCCTTTCAATTCCACTCCATTCCGTTTTATTCCACTTCTTGTCACTCCATTCCACTGCACTACACTCCATTCCACTCCACTTCATTCCATTGTATTCTACTCCTTTCCATTCCATTCCATTCTAATATTTCGACTAGATCTCACTTCGTCACCCAGAGTGGAGTGCAGTGTCACAATCTTAGCTCACATTACATTTCATTATTCCATTACATTCTGTTTCATTAGATTCCACTCCATTCCAATCAACTCCACTCCACTCCACTCCATTCCTTTCAATTCCACTCCATTCCATTTTATTCCACTTCTTGTCACTCCATTCCACTGCACTACACTCCATTCCACTCCACTCCAATCCACTCCTTTCTACTCCATTTCATTTCATTTCATTCCTCTGCACTCTGATTCCCTCCACTCAGCTCCACTCCACACCACTCCATGCCATTCCACTCGGTTCCATGACGTTCTGTTCCATTCCGTTCCATTTCTTTCCAATCCACTCCACTACATTCCTTTACATTTGATTCCATTGCACTCCATTCCACTCCTCTCCACTCCACTGCACTCCACTCCACTTCATTCAAATCCATCCCATTCCATTCTGCTCCTTTCCACTGTAATGCACTCCACACCACTCCACTCCACTTCATTCCATTCCATTCCAATCCACTCTGTTCCTTTTCATTCCACTCCATACCATGCCATTCCACCCGATTCCATTGCATTACTTTCATTTCAATTCACTGGACTCCACGCCACCACAATCCGCAGCATTCCACTCCACTCCATTTCACTCCAGTGCACTCCATTCCAATCCAATCCACTCCTGTCCATTCCATTCCATTCCATCTTATTACATTCCCTTCCCTTCCTTTCCACCCCACTCCATTCCATTCCATTCTTCTGCACTCAGATACATTCCAGTCAACACCACACAAGTCTAATCCACTCCACTCTGTTCCATTCAGTTCCTTTCTGTTACTTTAAATTCTGTTCCCTTCTGTTCCACTGCATTCCACTCCACTACATTCCATTACATCCGATTACTTTCCTCTCCATTCCACTGCACTCCATTTCACTTCATTCCAGTCAACTCCACTCCGTTCCACTCCACTCCATTAGTTTACACTCCACTCCAAACCATTGCACTCCACCCCCTTCCATTCCATTCCATTCCATTCCATTCCATTCCATTCCATTCCATTCCATTGCATTTCATTCCATTGCATTCCATTCCATTCCACTCCATTCCATTCCATGCCTTTCCATTACCCTCGTTTCCACTTCGTTTTATTCCATTCCAATCCCTTCCATTTCATTCCACTACCTTCCACTCCATTCCACTCCAATCCACTCTATTCCACTCCACTACAGTCCACTTCACTCCACTCCTCTCCATTCCATTCCATTTTATTCCATTCCATACTATTCCATTCCAATCCACTCCATTCCATTCCAATACACTGCACTCCGATCTACTCTATTAAACTGCCCTCCTCTCAACTCCACTTTGTTCTGTTCTATTCGATTCCATTCCATTCCACCCCACACTATTCCATTCCACTGATTTCCACTCCATTCCACTCCATTCCTCTTCACTCCACTCCACTCCACTCTACTCCACTCCTTTCCATTCCTTTTAATTCCACTGCACTCTGATCCACTCAACTCAAATCCACTGCACTCAACTCCACTCCATTCCAATCCATTGCACTCCACTCCATTTTTTTCTGTTCCATTCCATCCAATTCCATTCTATTCCACTAATTTCCATTCTATTCCTATCCATTCAACTCCTCTGCGTTCCATTCCTGTACCTTACACTCGACTCCACTCTATTCCACTGATTTCCACTCCAGTCTACTCCGCTCAATTCCATTCCATTCCATTCCATTTCACTGCATCCCATTCCACTCCACTAGTCTCCACTCCACTCCACTCCACTCCACTCCTCTCCTTACCATTCCATTACTTTCTGTTCTGTTCTGTTCCATTCCACTCCATTCCGTTCCACTCCGTTCCATTCCACTGCAGTCAATTTCACTACATTCCAGTCCATTCCTCTACACTCCACGCCACTCCACTCCTTTCCATTCCATTCCATTTCTGTTCATTCCTTTCCAATTCCCTCCATTTCATTCCATTACATTCCTTTCCATTCCATTCCACTGCACTCTCAGGCACTACACTCAACTCCACTCCACTACATTCTGCTACGTTCCGTTTCTTTCCATTCCCTTTTGATCCATTCCATTTCATTCCTTTCCATTCTATTCATTTCAATTTCACTCCATTCCATTCCACTCCATTCCAATGCATTCCATTCCACTCCACTCCACTCTCTTCCTTTGCATTCTATTCCAATCCACTGCAATCTGATCCACTCCACTCAACTTTGCTCCACTCCTCTCCCCTCCTTTGCATTCTGTTCCATTCGATTTCATTCCGTTCCATTCCTATCCACTACTCTCCATTCCATTCCACTTCATTCGCCTCCATTCCCTTACACTCCACTTTATTACATTCCACTCTATTCATTTTCATTCCTCTCTACTCCATTCCAGTTCATTCCATTCCATGCCACTCCACTCCATTCATGCCATTCCACTCCATTCCATTCCATTCTACCCCATTCCAGCCCATTACTCTCCATTCAACTCCACTACACTACACTATAACCCAGTCCACTCCACTGCTCTCAATTCCACTCCACTCCTCTCCATTACATTCAATTCGATTTTATTCAATTGCATTCCATTCCATTCCCTTCCATCCAATTTAACTGCATTCCGTTCCAATCTACTCAAATTCACTCCACTCCTGTCCACTCTATTCTGTTCCATTCCATTCCATTTTCTTCCATTCCATTCAATTCCATTCCATTTCATTCCATTCCATGCCACTCCATTCCATTCCATTCCACTCTATTGCCCTGCATTGCTATTAAATCCACTCCACTCCATTCGACTCCAATCCACTCAAATCCAGTCCACTCCACTGCATTCTATTCCATTCCAATGGACTCCAATCGACTCCATTCAAGTCCACTCCACTCCTCTCTACTCAGTTCCATTCCGTTAAGTTCTGTTCCATTCTGTTTCATTCCGTTCCTTTCCAGTCCAATCTCTTCCACTCCCCTCCATTCCATTCCTCTGCATTGCATGGCATTCCACTCCAATCCAATCCTCTCCACTCCAGTGCATTCCATTACACTCCATTCCATTCCATTACTCTCCTTGTCTCTCCAATCCACTCCACTCCATTCGACTCCACATCATTCCACTCCCCTCCACTCCATTCTACCCAATTCGTTTCCACTCACTCCACTCCTTTCCCTTCTACTCCTTTCCATTCCATTTCTTTATTTCTACTTGATCTCATTCTGTCACCCAGACTGGAGTGCAGTGGCACAATCCTGGCTCAAATTGCATGTCACACTTCGATTCCATTCCATTCCATTTCTTTCCACTCCACTCCATTCCACTCCACTAAGCTCCACTTCACTCCTCTCCCCCCACACCACTCCATTCCATTTCACTGAACTCCATTCCATTCCATTCCCTTTCATTCCATTCCATTCCGTACCATTCCATTCCATAACATTCCATTAAATTCCACTCCTCTCCATTCCATTCCCCTCCATTCCAATCGAATCCACTCCACTCCACTCAATTACTTTCAATTTCCTTTCATTCCACAGCAATCCTGTGCACTAACACTCCACTTCCCTCCACTCAGTACTTCCTTTACAATCCATTTCATTTCGTTCCATTCCATTCCACTCCATTCCATTCCACTCCATTCCTTTCCACTCCACTCCATTACATTACATTACATTACATTACATCCTGCAGCTCTATGAGCCAATCCACTCTTCTCCACTCCACTGCATCCCGTCCCGTTTCATTCCATTCCGTCCCATTCCATTCCATTCCCTTCCATTCCGTACCATTCCATTCCATTCTACTCCTCTCCATTCCATTCCACTCCATTCCAATGCAATCCACTCCATTCCACTCCACTCCTTTACTTTCCATTTCCTTACATTCCACAGCAATACTGTGCACCCACTCCACTCCACTCCGCTCCACTCCACTCTGTTCCATTCCTTTCCGTTCCATTCCATTCCGTTCCGTTCCATTCCACTGCATTCCATTCCACTCCTCTTCATTTCATTCCAGTCCACTCCATTCAATTCCACTCCACTCCATTCCATTCCATTCCATTGTTTTCCATTCCAGTCCCCTCCACTCCACTCTCTTCCATTCCACTACTCCACATTCCAATCCACTCCATACCATTCCCCTCCATTCCTTTCCACTCCATTCCACTTCACTCCAATCCGTTCCACTCAATTCCATTCATTTCCACTCCATTCCAAACCATTCCATTCCACTCCATTCCATTCATTTCCACTCAATTCCATACAATTCCATTCAACTCCATTCCACTCAATTCCATTACACTCCATTCCCCTCCACTCCAATCAACTCCACTCTAGTCCTTCAGACTCCATTCCATTCCACTTCATTCCATTCCATTCCACTCCATTCCATTCCATTCCATTGCTCTCCATTACACTCCATTCCACTCCACTCCATTCCACTCCACTCCACTCTACTCCATTCTACTCCATTACATTCCACTCCGCTCCATTCCATTACAATCTACACCCTTACATTCCACTCTATTCCATTCTACTCCATTCCACGCCTATTCACTCCATTCAAATAAGTTTCCTTTCGCCTCCACTCCATTCCACTCCACTCCACTCCATTCCATTTCATTGCATTCCATTCCATTCCATTCCATACCGCTCCACTCCATTCCACTCCACTAAACTCCATTCCATTTCATTGCGTTCCATTCCATTCCTCTGCACACCCATCCACTCCAGTCAACTTCACTACTCTCTATTTCACTCCTTTTCTTTCCGTTCCATTCCGTTCCTTTCCAAAATATGCTATTCCGTTCCATTCCCTTTTATTTCCCTCCACTGTAATCCATTCCACTCCATTCCACTGCATTCCACTCCACTCAACTAAACTCCACTCGACTCTGTTCCATTCCATTCCGTTCGGTTCCATTCATTTCCAACCCACTCATTTGCATTCACCTCCACTCCATTCCACTCAACTCCACTCCACTCCATTCCATTCCACTCCATTCCATTCTATTAGAATCCATTCCATTCCATTCCACTCCATTCCATTCCACTATACTCCTTTCCACAACAGACCATTCCGCTCCACTCCATTTGACTCTACTTCTCTCCATTCCACTCCATTCTATTCCATTCCACTCCCTTCCATTCCATTCCATTCCATTCCACTCTACTCCTTTCCATTTCTTTCCATTCGGCCCCTATCCACACCCTTCCACTGCATGCAGTTCCACTCCACTCCATTCCATTCCATGATACACAATTCCATTTCATTCCTGTATTTCGACTAGATGTCACTCTGTCACCCAGACTGGAGTGAAGTGGGGCCATCTTAGGTCTTAAATTTATTTCACCATTCCATTCCATTCCATTCCATTCCATTCCATTCCACTCCATTCCATTCCACTCCACTCGTCTCCACTCCACTCCATTCCATTCCATTTCATTCCATTCCAATGCACTCCGATCCACTCCAGTCAGATCCAATCCACTCCACTCCTTTCCACTCCATTCCATTCCATTCCGTTCTATGCCGTTCCATTCCATTCTCTTCCCTGTTGTTCCATCACATTCCATTCCACTCTACTCCATTCCATTTCACTACTTTCCACTCCACTCCACTCGGTTCCATTCTGTTCAATTCCATTCTTTTCCATTGCATTTCAATCCTCTCCATTACATTCCTTTCTACTCCACTGGGTTCCATTCCACTGCATACCACTCCAGTCCATTCCACTCCATTTCATTCCATTACACTCCACTCTTTTACATTCCAATATACTCCAGTCCATTTCATTCCATTCCATTCCACACCACTCTATACCATTCCATTCCACTCCATTCCATTCCATTCCAACCCCTGCCATCCCATTCCTCTCCATTCCATTCCACACCAATCCATTCCACCCCAATACACTGCACTCCACTCCATTCCACTCCATCTTCTCCACTGCTCTCCCTCACATTCCATTCGATTTTATTCCATTCCATTCCATTCTACTCCATTACATTATATTCATTTCCAATGCATTCTGATCCAATCCACTCCACTCCACTCTACTGCATTCCACTCCTTTCCATTCCATTCCATTCCACTCCACTCCATTCCTTTCCACTGGATTCCACGCCATTCCTCTCCACTCCACTCTACTGCATTCCATTCCATTCCATCCCATTCCGTTCCATTCCATTCCATTCCATTCCAATGCATTGTGATCCACTCCACTCAAATTCACACCTCTAAACTCCATTCGTTTGCATTCCGTTTTGTTCCGTTCCGTTTTGTTGCGTTCCATTCCAGTCCATTCCCTTCCACTCCACTCCATTACACTCCACTCCATTTCACTCCATTCCACTCCACTCCAATCCACTCCACTCCACTCCTTTCCTTTCCACTCCATTCCACTCCATTTGACGCCATTCCACTTCACTCTATTCCACTTCACCTCATTCCACTCCAGTCCACTCCATTCCCCTCATTTCCTTTCCACTCCAATCCATTCCATTGCATTCTACTCCATTCCCTTCCATTCCTGTATTTCGACTGGATGTCACTCTGTCACCGAGACTGGAGTGTAGCAGCCCAATTTTAGCTCGCATTTCATTTCCCAATTCGGTTCCATTCCATTTCTCTCCACTCCTTTCCACTGCAATCCACCCCACTCCACTCCATTCCATTTCACTCCACTCCATCCTATTCCATTCCACTGCACTCCGATCCAGTCCAATCCACTCCACTACACTTCAATCCACTCCCCTCCACACCATTCCATTCCACTCAATTCCATTGCCCTCCACTCCATTCCATCTCATTCCATTCCATTCCATTCTTTTCCACTGCACCTCAATCCACTCCACTCAAATCCAATCCACTCCCCTCCTTTCCAATCCGTTCTATTCCATTCCATTCCATTCTATACCGTTTAATTCCATTCTGTTCCATTCCATTCCATTCCACTGCACTACATTCCATTCCAATCCATTCCACTCCACTCCACTCCTTTACACTAAACTCCAATTCACGACACACCACTTAACTACGCTACACTCCAATCCACTCCATTCTATTCCACTGCACTCCGATCCACTCCACTCAACTCCACTCCACTCCATTCCACTCGGTTGCATTACATTCCATTCCGTTCCTTTAGAATCCATTCCATTCCACTCCACTCCATTTCTCTCCAATCCTTTTCACTCCATTCCACTCCACTCTACCCCAGTGTACTCCACTCCGTTCCACTGCCTTCCATTCCACTCCACTCAATTCCATTCCATTCCATTCCACAACTTTACACTCCATTCAACACCACTCCATTCCACTCCAATTTATTCCACTCCACTCCACTGCATTCCACTCCATTCCCTTCCACTCTATTCCATTCCATTCCATTCCACTCCTCTCCTTTCCATTCCACTCCATTCCACTTCCCCCCTCTCCAATAAACTCCATTCCATTCCGCTGCACTCCATTCCATTTCATTCAACTCCATTCCTTTGTGTTCCTTTATTTTGAATGGATCTCATTCTGTCACACAGTCTAGAGTGCAGTGGCACAATCTTAGCTCAGATTTCATTTCATCATTCCATTCCATTCCATTTCGTTCCATTCCCTTCCATTCCATTCCACTCCCATCCATTTTATTCCATTGCATTTCTTTCCATTCCATTCCACTGCATTCCCAACCTCTCCATGCAACTCCACTACACTACACTCTACTACGTTCCGTTTCCGCCTATTACTTTCGTTTGATTCCTTTCCATTTCTTTGCATTGTATTCCTTGCCATTTCACTCCATTTCATTCCATTCCCTTTCCATTCCATTCCAATGCAGTCCATTCCACTCCACTGCACTCTGTTCCTTTGCATTCCATTCTAATCCAGTGCATTCTGATCCGCTGAACTCAACGTCGCTGCACTCCACTCCACTCCTTTCCATTATGTTCCGTTCCATTTCATTCCGTTGCATTCCATTCCTTTCCACTCCACTCCATTCCTTTCCACTGCATTCCACTCCATTCCATTACAATGCACTTCATTCCATTCCACTCAATTCCTTTCCATTCCAATCCAATGCACTCAAGTCCACTCGACTCCACTCCATTCCTTTCTATTCCATTCCAATCCACTGCACTCTGATCCACTCCACTCTACTCCACTCCACTCCACTCCATTCAATTCCATTCAGTTGCTTTCCATTGCATTCCATTTCATTCGGTTCCATTCCACTGCTTTCCACTCCTCTCCATTCCATTACCCTGCATTTCATTCCATTCCATTCCACTCCACTTCATTCCAGTCCACTCCATTCCTTTCCATTCCACTCTACTCCAATCCATTTCATTCCACTCCATTCAATTCCACTCATTTCCATTCCATTCCACACCATTCCTTCCCATTCCTATCCATTCCACTCCACTCCACTCCACGTCAATCCACTTCACAAACCTCCACTGCATTCAACTCCACTCCACTCCTCTCTATACCATTCCGTTCCATTTTATTACATTCCACTCCATTTCTTTGCACTTCACTCATTTCCATTGAATTCCAATGAACTCCGATCTACTCCACTCAACTCCACTCCACTCCATTGCACTCCATTCCATTCCATTGCATTCCATTCCGTTGTATTCCATTCCATTCCACTCCACTTCATTCCATTCCATTCCTCTCCATTACAATCCATTCCACTCCAATCCACTCCACTGCACTCCACTCCAATACATTCCATTCCATTCCATTGGTCTCCAATCCACCCATCTCAAATCCACTCCACTCAGTTCCATTCCATTCCTTTCTTTTCCGTTCCATTTCCTTCTTTTCCATTCCAGTCCATTCCCTTCCAATCCACTCCATTCCACATCACTCCATTTCACTCCATTCCACTCCAATCCAATCCTCTCGACGCCACTTATTTCAGTTCCACTCCATTCCATTCCATTCCACTCCATTCCACTCCAATCCACTCCATTCCACTCCAGTCTATTCCACGCCACTTCATTCCAATCCACCACACTCCATTCCACTCATTTCCATTCCAATCCACTCCATTCCTTTCCATTCGAAACCACTCCATTGCAGTCCTTTATTTCGACTGGATTTAATTATCTCACCCAGACTGGAGTGCAGTGGCAAAATCTTAGCTCACATTTCATTTCACAATTCGATTCCATTTCATTCCATCCCATTCCATTCCATTCCACTCCACTGCATTCTACTCCACTCAACTTCACTCCACCCAACTACGCTCCATTTCATTTCGCTGCATTGCTTTCCATTTCATTCCATTCCCATTCTTCTCCACCCCACGCCACTTCACCCCAGTCCACTCCTCTCCAATCCATTCCATTCCACTCAATTTCTTTTCACTCTTCTGCATTCCGTTTCATTCCATTCCAGTCCATTCCATTCAACTGAACTCTGATGCACTTCAGTCAAATCCAATCCACTCCACTGCATTCCACTCCATTGTATTCCTTTCCATTCCATTGCATTACATTCCATTCAGTCCCATGAGACTCCACTCCATTCCATTCCACTCCATTCCCCTCCACTCCACTCCACTCCATTCCTTTGAACTCAACTCCAATCCACTCCACTCGACTCCACCACAATACTTTCCTATCCATTTTATTCCATTCAATTTCACTGCACTCCAATCCACTCCACTCAACTCCCGTCCAATACACTCCAGTCCGTTGCATTCCGTTCCATTAGTTTCCTTTCCTTTACTCTCTTTTCTTTCCAGGCAACTCTACTCCATTCCATTCCATTTCATTCCATACCACTGAACTCTGATCCACTCCAATCAAACACAATCCACGCCACTCCATTCCACTCCGTTCCATTCCGTTCCATTGCATTCCTTTCCACTCCACTCCATTCCATTCCATTCCACTCCACTCCACTCTGCTCCACTCCATTGCATTCCCCTCCACTGCAATCCAATCAACATTACTCCACTGCACTACACTCCAATCCACTCCATTCCATTGCATTCCTCCACACTCCAATCGATTCCACTCAACTCCACTCCACTCCTTTCCAATTCGTTCTATTCCTTTCCGTTTCATTCTGTTTCGTTCCACTCCTTTCCTTTCCACTCCACTCCATTCCTCTCCAATCAGTTTCTCTCCATTCCACTCCAATCTACTCGACTCCACTCCAATCCACTCCATTGCCTTCCATTCCATTCCACTCCTTTCCATTCCACTCCAATAAATTCCATTACATTCCACACATATCTACTCCATTCAACTACACTCCATTCTACTCCAATCTATTCCTCTCCACTACACTTCATTCCTCACGATTCATTTTCATTCCTCTCCATTCCATTCTGCTCCATTCCACTCCACTCCACTCCCCTCCATTCCATTCCACTCCATTCCACTCCTATCCATTCCATTTCATTCCATTCCATTCCACTACACTCCTTTCTATTCCATTCTGCTCCATTCAATTCTATTCCTTTATTTTGACTAGATCTCACTCTGTCACCCAGGATGGAGTGCAGTGACACAATGTTTGCTGATATTTCATTCCACCATTCTATTCCATTTCATTCCATTCCACGCCATTACACACCACTCCCCTGTACTCCACTCCACTCTACTCCTTTCCTCTCCTCTAGATTCCATTCCATTCCATTCCATTCCATTCCAATCCAGTCCTCTATACTCCACTCAATTCCACTACACTCCATTCCTTTCCACTCCACTCCATTACATTGCATTCCATTCCATACCATAGCTCCATAATCCAATCCACTCCTCTCCACTCCACTCTGTCCCATTCCGTTCCATTCCATTCCATTCATTCCATTCCATGACATTCCCTTCCATTCCATTAATTCCATTCCATGCCATTCCATTCCATTCCACTTCTCTCCATTCCATTCCACTGCATTCCAATCCAATGCACTCCACAACACTCCACTCCACTCCATTACTTTTCCATTTCCTTACATTCCACAGCAATCCTGTGCACTACACTCAACTCCACTCCCCTCTACTCAGATCAATTCCTTTCCGTTCCCTTCCATTCCATTCCCTTCCACTCCATTCCATTCCACTCCACTCCATTACATTGCATTCCATTCCATACCACAGCTCTATGATCCAATCTACGCTTCTCCACTCCACTCTGTCCGGTTTCATTCCATTCCATTCTGTTCCATTCCATTCCACTCCTCTCCATTCCATTCCACTCCATCCCAATCCAAACCCCTCCACTCCACTCCACTCCATTTGTTTCCATTTCCTTACATTCCACAGCAATCCTCTGCACTACACTCAACTCCACTCCACTCCACTCAGTTCCATTCCTTTCTGTTCTGTTCTGTTCCGTTCTGTTCCATTCCACTTCATTCCATTCCATTCCATTCCATTCCATTCCACTCCACACCATTTCACTCCATTCCACTCCACTCAACTCCACTCCGCTCCACTCCTTTCCATTTCATACCATTCAATTCCGTTCCATTCCATGCCCTTCCATTCCATTCCATTCCATTCCATTCCATTCCATTCCATTCCATTCCATTCCATTCCATTCCATGTCCTTCCATTCCATTCCATTCCACTTTGTTCCATTCCAGTCCACTCCACTCCACTCCATTCCATTCCCCTCCTCCACATTCTATTCCACTCCATACCATACCATTATATTCTATTTATGCAATTCCACTCCATTTCTCTCCTCTCCATTCTACTCCACTCCACTCCATTCCACTCCATTCCATTCATTTCCACTCCATTCCAAAACATTCCATTCCACTCCATTCCACTAATTTCCACTCCATTCCACACAATTCCTTTCAACCCCATTCCACTCTATTCCATTTCACTCATTACCCTCCACTCCAATCAACTCCACTCCAGTCCTTTTCACTCCATTGCATTCCATTGTACTCCATTCCATTCCATTGCTCTCCATTCCACTCAATTCACTCCATTCCATTCCACTCCACTCCATTCCATTTCACTCCATTCCATTCCACTCCACTCCTTTCAATTCCGTTCAGCTCCATTCCATTCCATTCTTTTATTTCCACTAGATCTCACTCTGTCACCCAGACAGGAGTGCAGTGACACAATTTTGCTGATAATTCATTTCACCTTTTTATTCCATTTCATTCCATTCCACGCCATTGTACTCCACTTCCCTCTACTCCAATCCTCTCCACTCTACTCCTTTCCTCTCCACTCAATTCCATTCCATTCCATTCCACTCCAGTCCTCTATACTCCACTCAATTCCACTCCACTCCATTCCATTACACTCCACTCCATTACTTAGCATTCCATTCCATACAACAGTCTATGATCCAATCCACTCCTCTCCACTACACTCCGTCCCATTCTGTTCCATTGCATTCCATTCTATTCCATTCCATTGCATTCCATTCCATTCCGTTCCATACCATTCAATTCCATTTCACTCCTCTCCTTTCCATTCACCTCCATTCCAATCCAATCCACTCCAATTCACTCTACTGCACTCCACTCCACTCCATGACTTTCACTTTCCTTACATTCCACAGCAATCTTCTTCACTGCACTCCACTCCACTCCACTCAGTTCTTCCTTTCAAATCCATTCCATTTCGTTCCATTCCATTCCACTCCATTCCATTCCACTCCATTCCATTCCACTCCACTCCATTACATTGCATTCCATTCCATACCACAGCTCTATGATCCTAACCACTCCTCTCCACTCCACTGCATCCCGTTCTGTTCCATTCCATTCCTTTCCATTCCATTCTGCTTCATTCCATTCCATTCCGTACTTTTCCATTCCATTCCACTCCTCTCCATTCCATTCCACTCCATTCCAATGCAATCCACTCCACTCCACTCCGTTACTTTCCATTTCCTTACATTCCACAGCAATCCTGTGCACCTACTCCACTCCACTCCACTCAGTTCCATTCCTTTCTGTTACATTCCATTCCGTTCCATTCCACTGCACTCCATTCCTTTCCTCTCCATTCCATTTCATTCCTATTCATTTCATTCCATTCCACTCCACTCAATTCCACTCCACTCCACTCCTTTCCATTCCATTCCATTCCACTTTTTTTCCATTCCTGTCGCGTCCACTCCACTCCACTCTATTCCATTCCACTACTCCACATTCTATTCCACTCCATACTATTCCATTACTTTCCATTCCATTCCACTCCATACCATTCTCCTCCATTCCTCTCCACTCCATTCCACTACACTCCATTCCATTCCACTCAATTCCATTCATTTCCACTCCATTCCAAACCATTCCATTGCACTCCATTCCATACCATTCCATTCAACTCCATTCCACTCAATTCCGTTCCACTCCATTCCCCTCCACTCTAGTCATCTCCACTCCAGTCATCTCCACTCCAGTCCTTTGCACTCCATTCCATTTCATTCCACTCCATTCCATTCCATTCAATTCCATTCCACTCCATTCCCCTCCAGTCCAATCAACTCCACTCCAGTCATTTGCAATCCATTCCATTCCATTGGTCTCCATTCTACTCCATTCCACTCCACTCCATTCCACTCCACTCCACTCTACTGCATTCTACTCGATTCCATTGCACTCCACTCCATTCTATTACATTCTACACCCTTACATTCCACTCCATTCCATTCTACTCAATTCCACACCTTTCCAATCCATTCAACTCCATTCCATTCCACTCCACTCCATTCGACTCCACTCCGCTCCATTCCATTTCATTGCGTTCCATTCCATTCCATTCCATTCCATGCCTCTGCACACCCATCCACTCCAGTCAACTCCACTCCTCTCTATTTCACTCCTTTTCTTCCCATTCCATTCCATTCTTTTCCAAAAAATTCCATTCTGTTCCATTCCCTTTTATTTCACTCCAGTGTAATCCACTCCACTCCATTCCACTGCATTTGACTCCACGGAACTAAACTCCACTCGACTCTTTTCCATTCCATTCCGTTCTGTTCCATGCATTTCCTATCCACTCAAATGCACTCACCTCCACTCCATTCCACTCCACTCCACTCCACTCCATTCCATTCCAATCCATTCCATTCTATTAGACTCCATTTCATTCCATTCCATTCCACTTCTTTCCATTCCATTAAATTACGCTCCATTCCACTACATTCCACTATACTCCATTCCACAAGAAAACATTCTACTCCACTTCAATCTTCTCTACTTCTCTCCATTCCACTCCATTCTTTTCTTTCCACTCCATTCCATTCCATTCCACTCCATTCCACTCCACTCCTTTCCATTTCTCTCCATTCCACCCCTATCCACTCCCTTTCACTGCATGCTACTCCACTCCACTTCATTCCATCCACTATACACAATTCCATTCCATTCCTTTATTTCGGCTAGATGTCACTCTGTCACCCAGACTGGAGTCAAGTGGGGCAATGTTAAGTCTTAAATTTATTTCACCATTCCATTTTCCATTCTATTCCATTCCATTCCACTCCACTCGTCTCCACTCCACTCCACTCCATTCCATTCCATTCCATTCCACTGCACTCCGATCCACTCCAGTCAGATCCAATCCACTCCACTCCTTTCCACTCCATTCCCTTCCATTCCATGCCATTCCACTTCATTCTCTTCCCTTTGGTTCCACCACATTCCATTCCACTCTACTCCATTCCATTCCACTACATTCCACTCCACTCCACTCCACTCCGTTCCATTCTGTTCAATTCCATTCTTTTCCATTGCATTTCAATCCGTTCCATTCCATTCCTTTCTACTCCACTGCTTTCCATTCCACTGCATACCACTCCAGTCCATTCCACTCCACTTCATTCCATTACACTCCATTCCTTTACATTCCACTATACTCCAGTCCATTTCATTCCATTCCATTCCACACCACTGTATACCATTCCATTCCACTCCATTCCATTCCGTTCCAACCCCTGCCGTCCCATTCCTCTCCATTCCATTCCAGGCCAATCCACTCCACTCCAATACACTCCACTCCACTCCATTCCACTCCTTTCCACTCCATCTTCTCCACTGCTCTCCCTTACATTCCATTCGATGTTATTCCATTCCATTCCATTCCACTCCGTTCCATTATATTCAATTCCACTGCATTCTGATCCAATCCACTCCACTCCACTCCACCCCACTGCATTCCACTCCTTTCCATTCCATTCCATTCCATTCCACTCCATTCCATTCCACTGGATTCCACGCCATTCTTCTCCACTCCACTCAATTCCACTGCATTCCACTGCTTTCCAATCCATTCCATTCTATTCCAATGCATTGTGATCCACTCCACTCATTTTCACATCTCTAAACTCCATTCTGTTCCATTCCGTTTTGTTCCATTCCGTTTTGTTGCGTTCCATTCCATTCCAGTCCATTCCCTTCCACTCCACTCCATTACACTCCACTCCATTTCACTCCATTCCACTCCACTCCAATCCACTCCACTCCACTCCTTTCGTTTCCAATCCATTCCTTCCCTTCCACTCCATTCCACGCCATTCCACTTCACTTCATTCAACTCCAATCCACTCCATTCCACTCAATTCCATTCCACTCTAATCCATTCCATTCCCTTCTACTCCATTCCCTTCCATTCCTTTATTTCGACTGGATCTCACTCTGTCACTGAGACTGGAGTGTAGCAGCCCAATCTTAGCTCACATTTTATTTCCCAATTCGGTTCCATTCCATTCCATTCCATTCCATTTCAATCCACTCCATTCCACTACACTCTACTGCAATCCACCCCACTCCACTCCATTCCATTTCACTCCACTCCATCCCATTCCATTCCACTACTCTGCGATCCAGTCCAATCCACTACACTACACTTATATCCACTCCCCTCCACACCAATCCATTCCACCCCATTCCAATGCACTCCACTCCATTCCTTTGCACTCCACTCCATTCCATCTCATTCCATTCCATTCCACTCTATTCCACTGCACTTCAATCCACTCCACTCAAATCCAATCCACTCCACTCCATTCCAATCCGTTCAATTCCATTCCATTCCTTTCTGTTCCATTTAATTCCATTCTGTTCCATGCCATTCCATTCCATTCCACTACATTCCATTTCAATCCATTGCACTCCACTCCACTCCATTCCTTTACTCTAAACTCCAATTCACGACACACCACTTAATTACACTCCACTCCAATCCACTCCATTCCATTCCAAAGCACTCCGAACCACTGCACTCAACTCCACTCCACTCCATTCCAGTCGGTTGCTTTACATTCTGTTCCGTTCCTTTACTATCCATTCCATTCCACTCCACTCCATTTCTCTGCAATCCTTTTCACTCCATTCCACTCCACTCTACCCCCCTCTACTCCACTCCGTTCCACTGCCTTCCACTGCACTCCAATCCGTTGCACTCCACTCCACTCTAATTCACTGCACTACACTACACTCCAAACCGTTCCAATGCATTCCATTACACTTCACTCCCATCCAGTGCACCTCAATCCACTCCACTCCATTAGCCTCCAATCGGCTCCATTCTGCTCCATTCGATTTCATTCCATTCCATTGCATTCCGTTCCATACTATTCCATTCCACTCCACTCCATTGCATTCCACTCCATTCAACTACATTGCACTCCACTCCACTCCACTCTATTCCTTCCCACTCCCCTCCACTCTATTCCACTCCATTCTACTCCATTACATTCCACTCCACTCCACCCCATTTCACACCATTACATTCTACTGCACTCCACTACATTCCATGCCAACCCACTCCATTCAACTCCATTCCTCTCCCCTCCATTCCAATTCACTCCATTCCACTCCACTCCACTCCATTCCATTCTACTCCAATCCATTCTACTCCATTCCATCCCATTCCCTTATTTCAACTGGATCTCTCTCTGTCTCAAAGACTGGAGTCCAGTGGCACAATCATTGCTCGCATTTTATTTCACCATTGCTTTCCATCTCACTCCATTCAACTCCACTTCATTTCATTCCATTCCACTCTATTCCACTCCACTCCACTTCACTCCTTTCCATTACAGTTCATTCCTTTCCATTCCACTCCATTGCTTTCCATTCCATTCCACTCCATTCCAATCCACTCAATTCCACTCCACTCCATTCTACTCCATTTAACTGCATTCCACTCCCTTCCATTCCATTTCCCTCAATTCCATTCCTTTCCACTCCATTCCACTCCATTCTACGCCAGTCCATTCTACTCAACTCCATTGCACTCCAGTGCACTCCAATCCTCTTAATTCCATTCCACTGCACTCTATTCCATTCCATTCTACTAAATTCCATTATATTCTTTAATTTCGCCTGGATCTTACTCTGTCACTCAGACTGGAATTCTGTGGCACAATCTTAGGTCACATTTCATTTCTCCATTGCATTCCATTACTTTCCATTACTTTAAACTCCACTCCAATCCACTCCACTTCACTCCAATCCATTCCATTCCACTCCACTCTATTCCATTCCACTCCACTGCACTCCATTCAATTCCATTCCACTCCACTCTATTAAATTCCATTTCATTCCTTTCCATTCCTCCCCACTTCACTGCATTCCATAACATTCCATAGCATTCCATGCCATTCCATTCCATTCCATTCCAGAAAACTCATTTCACCATTCCATTCCATTACGTTACATTCCACTGCATACCGATCCACTCTACTCAACTCCACTCCACTCCATTCCACTCCATTCTTATCACTTCCTTTCAAATCCATTCCGTTCCAACCCATTCCATTCCACTCCACTCCACTCCACACACTGCCCTCCACTCCATTCCATTACTTTCCATTCCATGCCACTCCATTGCATTCCATTTCACTCCATTCCACTCCACTCACTGCCACGCCATTAAACTCCATTACATTCCATCACCTTCCACTCCACTCTATTCCATTCCATTCTATTTCATTTCTTTCCATTCCTTTACATCGATGGGATCTCACTCAGTCACTCGGGCTGGAGTGCCGTGGCACAATCTTGGCTCACATTTCATTTCACCATTCCATTTCATTCAATTCCTTTCCATTCCACTGAATTTTATTCCACTCCACTCCATTCCACTCTACTCCTGTCCACTGCATTCCACTCTACAACACTCCATTGCACTCCACTCCATTCCACCCCACTCCATTTCTCTCCATTCCATTCCACTTCACTCCAAACTTTTCCAGTCCGCCCCACTCCATTCTAGTGCATTCCATTCCAGTCCACTCTGCTTCATTCCACTCAACTCCATTCCTTTCCATTCTACTGTACTCCATTCCACTCCAATGCACTCCATTGTATTCCACTCCTCTTCACTCCATTCCAATCCACTCCACTACATTCTACTCCATTCCATTCCATTCCATTCCATTCCATTCCATTCCATTCCATTCCACTTCACCTCATTCCATTTCTTTCCACTTCATTGCATTCCTTTCCACTCCACCCAATTCTATTCCACTCCTGTCTTCTCCATTGCCCTCCACTAGAGTTCACTCCACTCCACTCCATTACATCACACTCAACTTCCTTCCAATCCATCTTAATCCACTCCATTCCATTCCGCTCTAATCCCTTCCATTGCATTCCACTCCATTGCACTCCTCTCCATTCCACTCCACTCCTTTCCGCTCCACTCCATTCCACTCCTTTCCATACCATCCCATTACATTATATTCTATTCCATTCCATTCCATTACATTACAGTACATTCTTTCCCATTCAATTCCACTGCACTGTGATCCACTGCACTCAATTCCACTCCAATTCACACCAGTGCTTTCCGTACCTTTCCTTTCCATTCCGTTCCATTTCGTTCCATTCCACTCCATTTTATTCCACTCCACTTCATTCCACGCCACTCCTTTTCACTCCATTCTACTCCATTCCTCTCCACTCCATTCCACACACTACATTCCAATCCACTGCTCTCCATGCCATCCCATTCCTTTAAATTCCATTGCATTCCATTTTTTCATTCCATTTCACTCCATTCCACTCCATTCCATTCCACTACACTACACTCCTCTCCACACAAGTCCACTCCATTCCATTCTACTCCATTCCATTCCACTTCACTGTATTCCTTTCCACTTCACTGCGTCCTATTCTATTCCACTCTATTCCATTCATTTCCATTCCACTCTGCTCCACTCCACTCCATTCCATTCCATGCCACTCCATTCCATTTCCACTCCACTCCACACCACTCCACTCCTTTCCTTTCCATTATATTCAATTCCATTCCATTCCTTTCCATACAACTCCAATCCATTCCATTCAATTCCACTCCACTCCTTTCTATACTTCTCTCCACTCCATTCCACTCCATAACATTCAATTCTACTCCATCGCATTCCACTCTACTGGATTCCACTGCACTACTCTCCACTTCACTCCATTCCTCTCCTCTCCATTCCTCTCCCCTCCAGTCCATTCCACTCCAAACCTTTCTGTTCCTCTCCATTTCATTCCATTCCACTCCATTAAACTCCATTCAACTCCTCTCCTTTCCTCTCACATCCAGTCCATTTCCCTCCACTCCAATCCACTCCATTCCAATCCAGTCCACTCCACTACACTACATTCCGTTTCATTCTACACCATTCCTTCCCATTCCTTTATTTTGACTGGATATCACTCTGTCACCCAGACTGGAGTCAGGGTCCCAATCCTAGTTATCATTTCATCTCACCATTCCATTCCACTCCATTCCATTCCATTTCACTACATTGCATTTCATTCCATTCCATACCACTCCACTCCACTCCATTCCACTCCATTTTATTCCACACCCCTGCATTACATTCTACTCTACCTCATTCCGTTTCTTTTCTTTTTTTGATTGGATCTTACTCTGTCACACAGACAGGAGTACAGTCGCACAATCTTAGCTCACATTTCATTTCACCATTCCATTCCATTCCATTCCATTTGATTCCCTTCCATTCAATTCCATTCTACTGTACCCCAATCCACTCCACTCAACTCCACTCCACTCCGTTCCATTAAGTTCCATTCCATTCCTTTCTATTCTTTTACACTCCATTCCCTTCCACTCCACTCTGTTCCACTCCACTCCATTTCTCTCCATTCCACTCCATTCGGCTCCATTCCACTCCACCGAATTCCCCTCAACTCCATTCCATTCCACTCCATTCCATTCCATTCCATTCCATTCCATTACATACCATTCCATTCCACTCCAGTCCAATACAATCCACTTCTTTGAATTCCACTCTATTCCATTCCCTTCCAGTGCATCCCACTCCATTCCATTCCACACCATTCTAATCTATTCAACTCCACTTCTCTCCATTTCACTCTACTCCACTCCATTCCACTACATTCCATTTCACTGAATTCCTTTGCATTCCATTCAATTATTTTCCATTCCATTTCTTTATTTCGACCTGACCGCAGTCTGTCACCCTGATTGGATTGCAGTGGTACAATCTTAGCTTACATTTCATTTCACAATTTCATTCTAATCCATTCCATTCCATTCCATTCCATTGCACTGCACTCGTATCCACTCCCCTCAAATCCACTCCACTCCACTCCACTCCATTCCATTCGATTCCATACCATTTCTTTCCATTCTGTTCCATTCCATTCCATGCCATTCCATGAGATTAAACTCCACTTCATTCCATTCCACTCCATTCTACTCCATTTCAGTCCACTCCACTCCACTCCACTCCATTCCATTCCATTCCACTTCATTTCATTCCATTCCATTTAACTCCATTCCACTCCACTCCATTCCACTCCTCTCCACTCCACTCAACTCAACTCTACTCCACTCCACTCTTCTCCTCTCCACTCCAATCCCCTCCACAGCACTCCATTCCATTCCACTGCACTCTGATCCACTCCATTCAACTCCCCTCCATTCCACTCCACTCCAATCAACTCCACTCCAGTCCATTCCACTCCATTGCATTCAATTCCACTCAATACCTTTCCATTCCACTGCAATCCACTCCACTCCATTCCACTCCACTCCATTCAATCCACTCCACTGCATGCCACTCCATTCAATTCCAATCCACTCCTCTCCATTCCATTCTACTGCATTCCATTTCATTCCTTTATTTCAACTTTATCTCACTCTTTCACCCAGACTGGTTTGCAGTGGAACGATCTTAACTCGCATTTCATTTAACTTTTCTATTCCATTCCATTCCATTCCCCTCCATTCCAGTCCATTCCACTGCACCGTGATACACTACACTCAACTGCACTCCAATCCACTCCACTCTGTTCCATTCCGTTACATTACATTTCATTCCATTCCTTTCCATTCCTTTCAATTCAATTCCATTCCATGCCACTCCATTCAATTCCTCTCCATTCCACTCCACTCCACTCCACTGTCTTCCACTCCTCTCCTGTCCACTACACTCTATTCCATTCCATTCCATTCCATTGCAATCTAATCCTCTGCACAGAACCCCATCCCAATACACCACACTCGAATCCGTTCCGTTCCATTCCATTCCATTCCGTTCCATTCCTTTCCATTCCATTGCGTGCCATTCTACTCCATTCCATTCCACTCCACTAAATTCCACACCTCTCCATTTCACTCCATTCCTCTCCATTCCACTCCACTCCACTCCACTCCACTCCTTTCCAATCCTATCCATTCCATTCCATTCCATTCCACTTAATTCAATTATATTCCATTCCACTCCATTGCTCTCCATTCCCCTCAAATCCATTCTACTCCATTCCTCTCCACTCCACTCCATTCCATTCCATTGCATTTCACTGCACTCCACTCCATTCCACTCCACTCCATTACACTCCACTATAATCCCATCCACTCCACTCCACTCCACTCCGTTCCATTCCATTCCATTCCTTTTCATTCCCTTGCAAGCCATTCCACTCCATTCCACTCCACTCTACTCCATTTCACTCCATTCCCGTCCATTCCACTCAATTCCACTCCATTCCTTTTCACTCCAATCCATTCTCTTCAATCCCACTCCATTCCATTCCATTCCATTCTACTCCATTCCCCTCCAATCCATTCCACTCCATTCCTCTCCACTCCAGTCCATTCCATTCCACTCCATTCCATTCCACTCCATTCCATTCCACTCCATTCCATTCCACTCCTTTCCACTCCACCCCATTCCATTCCACTCCATTCCATTCCATTCCACTCCATTCCATTCCATTGCATTTCACTGCATTCCACTCCATTCCACTCCACTCCTTTCCACTCCACTATATTCCAATCCACTCCACTGCATTCCAATCTATTCCGTTGCATTCTACTCCATTCCAATCCATTCTTTACACTCCATTCTAATACATTCCTCTACACTAGATTACATTTCACTGCATTCCACTACTCTCCACTCCATTCCTCTCCACTCCATTTCGTTACATACTACTCCATTCCATTGCATTCCATTATTTGTACTAGATCTCTCTCTGTCACGCAGACTCGATTGCAGTTGCACAATCTTCACTCACATTTCATTTCACTATTGCATTCCATTCCATTCCGTTTCCACTGCATTCTGATATACTCCACTCATCTCCTCTCAACTCCACTCCACTCAGTTTCGTTCCATTCCATTTCATTCCATTTCATCACTTCCCATTCCTTTCCGGTCCATTCCATTCCATTCCACACCACTCCTTTCAATTCCACTCCATTCCACTCCATTCCTCTCCTCTGCACTACAATCCACTTAACTCCACTCCATTCCACTCCTCTCCTCACCAATCCACTCCCCTCCACTCCACTCCATTGAATTCCATTTCATTCCATTTCACTCTGATCCACTCCTCTCAACTCAACTCCACTGCACTCCACTTCATTCCATTCCACTAGGTTCTGTTCTGGTCCGTTCGACTCCACTCCAGTCAATTCCTCTCCACTCCATTCCACTCCACTCCAATCCACACTACTTTACTCCACTCCATTCCATTCCACTCCATTCCATTCCACTCCATTCCACTCCACTCCATTCCACTCCATTCCACTCCACTCCATTCCACTCCATTCCACTCCACTCCATTCCACTCCATTCCACTCCACTCCACTCCATTCTGCTTCATCGTTTCACTTTTATTACATTCAATTCCACTGCAGTATGATATCCTGCACTCAATTACACTGCACTCCACTCCACTGTGTTCCATTCCTTTCCCTTGTGTTCAGTTCTGTCTCATTCCATTCCACACCGTTCCATTCTCTTACACTCCATTCCACTCCAGTCCGCTCCACTCCGTTCCCTTCCGTTTTCTTCCATTCCATTCCATTCAATTCCATTCCATTGCATCCATTCCATTCTTTTCCATACCATTCCATTCCGCTCAACTCCATTCAATCCCACCGCATTTCCCTCTCTTCCACTCCACTCCACTCCTTTCCATATCATTCAATTACAGGACACTCTGATCCACTATTTTCAACTCCACCCCACTCCACTCCATTCCATTCCATACCTTTCCGTTCCATTCCTTTCCATTCCGTTCCACCCAAATCCGTTCCACTCCAATTCATTCCACTACACTCCTTTCCACTGCACTCCTTTTCAATCCATTCCACTCCATTGCACTCCACTCCACTCCATTCCAATCCATTCTACTTCATTCCATTACATTGCTTTATGTTGACTGTATCTCATTCAGTCACCCAGATTGGACTGCAGTGGAAAAATATCAGCTCACATTTCTTTTGACCAGTCCATTCCATTCCATTCCATTCCATTCCATTCCATTCCATTCCATTCCATTCCATTCCATTCTTTTACCTTCTTCTCTATTGCAATGCACTCCGAACCACTCCACTCAAATCCACTACAATCCCGTACACTCCACTCTCTTCTATTCCTTTCCACTGTGTTCCATTCTATTCCATTCCATTGCATACTATACCATTCGATTCCACTCCACTCCAATCCATTCCACTCAATTCCACTCCACTCCACCCCACTGCCCTCCACTCCATTCCATTCCATTCCACGCCACTCCTTTCCACTTCACTCCATTCTACTCAATTCCACTCCACTAATATCCACTCCAATCCATTCCACTAAACTCCATGCCCTTCCACTCCATTCCACTCCATTCCTCTCCATTGTATTGCATTCCATTCCATTCCATTGCACTCCATTCCATTCCACTTCATTCCATTCTACTCCACTCCACTCCATTTCATTCCATTCCATACCACTCCAGTCCATTCCATTCCACTCCTCTGCATTCCATTAAATTCCATTCCATTCCACTGCACTGCAATCCACTCCAATCAATTCCATTCCTCTCCAATCCAATCCGTTCGATTCGGTTTGGTTCCGTTCCATTCCATTTCCCTCCATATGATTACACTCCACTCCGTTCTACTCCACGCCATTTCTCTCCATTCCACTTTATTCAACTCCACACCATTCCACACCATTCAATTCTACTTCATTCCGTTCCATTACTCTCCATTCCATTCCATTGCATTCCACTGCATTCCACTCCACTCCTGTCCACGCCACTCCACTCCATTCAATTCCACTCCACTGCATTCCATTCCGCTCCATTCCATTCCATCCTATTCTACTCCGTTGAATACCACTCCATTCCACTCCACCCCATTGCACTCCACTCCACTCCATTTCATTCCTTTCAAATCCATACCATGGCATTTCAATCTACTCCACTCCACTCCATTCCACTCCAATACATTCCACTCCACTCCACTCCATTCCACTCCATTCTATTCCAATCCACTCCATTCCATTCCATTGTACTCCATTCCATTCCATTGCTTTATTTCGTCTGAATCTCACTCTCTCACCAAGAGTGGAGAGCAGTGGCACAATCTTAGCTGACATTTCATTTCACCATTCCATTCCATTCCATTCCAGTCCATTTCATTCCACTCAGTTCCTCTCAACTCCATTCCACTCCACACTATTGCACTAGAATCCACTCCACTCCATTCCACTTAGTTCAATTCCGTTCCGTTCCGTTCGATTCCATTCTGTTACATTCCATGCCACTCCTTTCCACTCCATTCCACGCCACTCAATTCCACCCCACTCTATTCCACTCCACTCTATTCCACTCGAATCCATTCCATTTCTTTCCATACCATTCCACACCAGTCGATTCCATTCCATTCCATTCCACTGCACTCAGACCCACTCCACTCAACTCCACTCCACTGCACTCCACTCCATTCCATTCCATTCCGTTCCGTTCTATTCCATAATATTCCACTCCACTCCTTTCCTTTCCAATCCATTCCACTAACGTCCGCTTCACTCCACTCCTGTCAACTCCATTCCATTCCATTCTATTCCACTTCACTCCGATTCACTCCACTCAATTCCACTCCAATCCACTCCAGTACATTCCTTTCCATTCCATTTCATTCTGTTCTGTTCCACTCCATTCCATTCCACTCCAATCCAATCCATTCCACTCTATTCTTCTCTGTTCCTTTTCACTCCATTCCACTCCACTCCACTCAAATCCACTCCACTCCAATCCATTACATTTCAATCCACTCAATTCCGTTCCACTACATTCCATTCCATTCCATTCCACTCCATTCCACTTCAATCCACTCCAGTCAAATCCACTCCACACCATTCAATTCCATTCAACCACAATCCACTCCATTCCATTAGATTCCTTTCCATTCCATTCCACTGCACTCTGATCCACTTGACTTCACTCCACTCCACTCAACTTTCCTCCATTTCGTTCTGTTCCATTCCTTTCTATTCCATACCATTCCACTCTGTTCCTTTCCATTCCATTCCACTCCATTCCATTGCACTCCATTTTAATCCATTCCACTCCATTCCACTACAATCTACTCTGTTCCATTCAATTCCATTCCAATGCATGCCGATCCAGTCTAGTAAACTCTACTCTAATCCACTTCACTCCACTACTTCCTTTAAGTTCCGTTCCATTCCATTCCATTATACTCTATTCCTTTCCACTCCAGTCCTTTTCACTCCACTCCATTTCACTCCATTCTACGCTATTCTAGTACACTCCTCTCTACACCCATCCTTTCCTCTGCATTCCATTGCACTCCATTCCATTCCACTCCATTCCATTGCATTCCAATCCTTTCCGTTCCTCTCAATTCCACCCAATTCCATTCCATTCCATTCCACTCCACTCCATTCCACTGCACTGCAATCCAGTCTATTCCATTCCTTTCCACCCCATTAAATTCCATTCCATTCGATTCCATTCCACTCCTTTGCACTCCATTCCACTCCACCCATTCCACTCCACTCCACTCCATTCCACTGCATTCCATTCCATTGCGTTTTATTCCATTCCATTCCATTCCATTCCATTTCGTTACATTCCACTCCACTCCATTCCATTCCGCTCCATTCCACTCCAGTTCATTCCATTCCATTTAATTCCTTCTATTCCACAGAACTCTGATCCACTTTACTCAACCCCTTCCACTGAACTGCACTCTGTTCCATTCTTTTCCATCCATTCCCTTCAGTTCCATTCCATTACACTCCATCCATTCCACTCCACTCCATTACACTCCACTTCATTTCAATCCATTCCACTCCATTGCACTCCTCTCCACTCCACTCCACTCCTATTCAATCCATTCCATGCCACTCAATTCCATTCCATTACATTCCTTTCCACTCCATTTCACTCCATTCCACTCCACCCATTCCATTCCACAGCATTCCACTCCACTCCAGTGCATTCCACTCCTCTCCACTCCATTCCCTTCCACTCCATTCCATTCCATTCTACTTCATTTCAATTCATTCCTTTATTTCCACTGGATCTCACTCTGTCACCAATACTGGAGTGCGGTGGTAGAATCGTAGCTCACATTTCATTACACTTTTCCATTCCATTCCGTTCCATTCCATTCCATTGCATTCCATTCCATTCCTTTCCATTGCATTTCATTCTGTTCCATTACATTTCATTGCGCTCAACTTCATTCCATTCTACTCCATTCCTCTCCCTTCCACTTTACTACACTCCACTCCACTCCTTTCCATTCATTTCCATTCAGGGCACTCCGATCCACTCTATTCAACTCCAATCCACTCCACTCCTCTCAACTCTGTTCCGTTCCATTGCTTTGCATGCCGTTCCATTCCATTCCATTCTGATCCGTTCCATTCCATTCCACTCCACTCCATACCATTCCATTCCATTCCATTCCAATCCATTCCACTCCACTCCATTCCATTCCACTCCACTCCACTCCATTCAACTCCATTCCATTGCATTCCCCTCCATTGCATTCCATTCCATCCCTATCCATTCCACTCCATGCCTCTCCACTCCATTCCACTCCACTCTTTTCCACTCCATTCCAATCCACTTCATTCAATTCCATTCCATTTTTCTCCATTCAATTCCATTCTTTATTTCCACTGGAACTCACTCTGTCACCCAGACTCTAGTGTAGTGCCACAATCTTAGCTCATATTTCATTTCACCACTCCATTCCATTCCATTCCATTCCACTCCACTCCGCTTCACTCCACTCCGTTCCATTACACCCCATACCACTCCATTCTTCTCCTCTCCATTCAAGTCAATTCCACTAAATTTCATTCCATTCCATTCCATTCCACTCTAAATCTCTTCAATTCGCTCCACTCCAATCCATTCCAATCCATTCCATTCCATTCCATTCCACTCCACTACATTCCATTCCAATCCCATCCACTGTACTCCGATCCACTCCACTCAACTCCACTCAACTTGAATCCTTTCCCTTCCATTCCATTCCATGCCATTCTATTCCATTCCATTTCTTTCCGTTCCATACCATTCCATTCCATTCCCCTCCACTCCACTCCATTCCATTCCACTCCATTCCTATCAATTCCACTCCATTGCACTCCGTTCGAGAACACTCCACTCTTCTCCACTCCACTGCAATCCATTCCATTGTATTCCATTCTGCTGCACCCCGATCCACTCCAATAAACTCCAGTTCACTCCACTCCATTCCGTTGCATTACGTTCCTTTCTGTTCCGTTCTGTTACTTTCCATTCCACTCCATTTCATTCCATTCCACTAAATTCCACTCAGCTCCCTTCCACTTCACACCACTCCATTCCACTCCATTTCATTCCACTCCAATCCAATTCATTCTATTCTACTCCATTCCTTTACGTTCTTTTATTTCGACTGGGTCTCACTCTTTCACACAGACTGGAGTGCAGTGGCACAATCTTAGCTCACCTTTGATTGCACCATTCTTTTCCATTCCATTTCATTCCATTCCATTCCATTCCACTGCACTGCAACCTACTCCACTCAACTCCACTCCATTTCACTCCGTTATACTACATTCCTTTCCATTCCATTCCACTCCACACCATTCGTTACAATTCCACTACATTTGATTCGATTCCTCTCCACTCCATGTCATTCCACTCCATTCCACTCTACTCCACACCAATTTACTCCAATCCACTCCAAACCACTACATTCCATTCCATTCCATTCTACTTCGTTCCTTTCAACTGCACTCTGACCCTTTCCACTCAACTCCACTCCACTCCAGTCCACTCTGTTCCATTCAGTTCCACTCCATTTCTTTCCATTCTCTTCCATTCCACTATATTCCATTCCACTCCACTCCGCTCCATTGCACTCCCCTCCATTTCTTGCCATCCCACTCCATTAAAACCCACTCCACTCCACTCCATTCCATTTCACTCCATGCCACTCCATTGCACTCCACTCCACTCCCGTATACTCCTCTCCACTCCATTCCATTCCGCTCTACTCCATTCCACTCAACTTCATTCCATTTCACTCTTGTCCACTACATTCCACTCTTGTCCACTCCATTCCATTCCACTCCATTCCATTCCTTTCCACTCCATTCCAGTACACTCCATTCCACTGCATTCCACTGCATTCCATTCCATTCCACTCCATTCCACCCCACTCCATTCCACTCCATTCCATTCCACTCCACTCACTTCCATTCAATGCTACTGCATTCTATTCCAATCTTTATTTCCACGGGATTATCTCTGTCACCCAGACTTGAGTGCAGAGGCACAATCTTAGCTCACATTTCATTTCCTCATTCCATTCTATTCCATTTCATTCCATTGCATTCCATTCCATTCTATTCCATTCCATTCCATTCCATTTCATTCCATTCCATTCCATTCCGTTCCGTTCCACTGCATTCCACTCTTCTCCATTTTTCTCCATTCCATTCCACTCCACTCCATTCAATTCCTCTCCCTTCCAATCCATTCCACTCCACTCCACCACATTCCACTCCATTCCACTCTATTGCATTCCACTCCACTGCATTCCGTTCTATTTTACGCCATTCCATTCCGTTTCTTTATTTTGACTGGATTTCACTCTGTCACCCAGGCTGGAGTGTTGTTGCACAACCTTATATCACATTTCATTTTACCATACCATTCCGTTCCATTTTATTCCATTCCACTTCTTTCCATTCCTTTCCAGTCCATTCCATTCCACTCCATTCCACTCCATTCCATTCCACTCCGTTCCAATCCACCTTACTCCAGTACAATCCACTCAAATCAACTCCATTCCACTCCATTCCATTCCACTCCATTCCATTCCTTTCCATTCCCTTCCATTGCAATCCACTGCATTCCAATCCACTGCACTTAACTCTACTCCATTCTGTACCATTTGATTCGGTTCCATTCTATTCAATTTCATTCCATTCCATTGCATTCCGTTCTACTCCACTCCATTCCATTCCACTTTATTACATAACATTCCACTCCACTCCACTACACTACACTCTATTCTATTCCATTCTATTCTGTGCACTCTGATCCATTCCACTGAACTCCATTCCACTCCATTCCATTCCTTTCCATTCTGTTCCGTTCCGTATCATTCCTTTCCACTCCATTCCCTGCCACTTCACTCCATTCCACTCCACTCCATCCAGTCCATTCAATTACACTCCATTCCATTCCATTACACTTTGTTCTATTCCACTCCATTACACACCATTCCAATCCATTCCACTCCACTCCATTCCATTCCTCTCCATTCCACTCTACTCAACTCCATTCCACTCCATTCAATTCCATTCCACTCCATTCCATTACTTTCCATTCCACTCCATTCTCCTCCACTCCATTGCACTTCATTTCTTTAGACTCCTCTCCGCTTCGTTCCACTCCATTCCATTCCACTCCACTCCATTGCATTCCATTCTACTCTGTTCCATTCTGTAAGTTTATTTCGACTGGATCTCACTGTGTCACCCACACTGGAGTGCAGTGGCACAATCTTAGCTTGTATTTCATTCCACCGTTCCATTCCATTCCACTGTACTCCAGTCCACTCCACTCCATTCCATTGCATTCTTCTCCCTTCCATTCCATATATTTCTTTCAACCGGATCGTACTATGTCAACCATACTGGAATGAAGTGCCACAATATTAGCTCGCTTTTCATTTCACCTTTCCATTGCATTCCATTCGACTTCATTCCACTCCATTCCACTCCACTCCAATCCACTCGACTTCATTCCATTCAATTCCACTCCACTCTACTCCATTCCACTCCACTCCTTTCCATTCCACTCCAATCCACACCATTGCTTTTCACTCCACTGCAATCCATTCCATTCCATATCATTAAATTCCAATCTTTTACATTCCATTCCATTCCGTTCCATTCCATTCCATTCCACTCCATTATATTCCATTCGACTCCATAGCGGTCCATTTTTCTCCACTCCACTCCTTGCCAATCCACTCCACTCAACTACACAGCACTCCACTCCATTCCATTCCACTCCACTCCATTCCATCCCATCCCATTCCATTCCATTCCATTCCATTCCATTCCATTAAATTCCATTTCATTCCACTCTACTCCTATCCACTACACTCACTCCACTCCACTTCACTCAGTTCCATTCCATTCCATTATATTCCATTCCTTTCCATTACGTTCCATTAGATTCTATTGCACTCCACTCAATTCCATTCCACTCCATTCCACTGCACTCCACTCCACTCCCATCTACTCCATTCCATAGGACTCCATTCCATTCCAGTGCACTCCAATCCACTCCACAGAACTGTACTCCACTCCACTCCTTTCCATTCCTTTCTATTCCATTCCATTCCTTTCTAATCCACTGCTGTCCCTTTCATGCCACTCCACTCCACTCTGATTCATTTCACTCCTTTCCACTCCATGCCACTCCATTCCTCTCCACTCCACTCCACTCTGCTACACTCCACTCCACTACATTCCACTCCATTTCACTCTATTCAATTGCATTCCAATTATTTCCACTCCATTCCACTCACCTCCAGTCCACACCACTCCACTTCATTCTATTCCACTCCACTCCATTCCTTTCCACTCCACTCCACTCCATTTCTTTCCATTCCATTCCACTCCATTTCATTCCATTCCATTCCACTCCACTCAATTGCATTCCATTTATTTAGATTCCAATCCATTCCATTCCATTCCATTGCACTCCTATCAACTCCACTCAACTCCATTCTACTTCAATCCTCTCCACTCCATTCCATTCCGTTACATTCCATTCTGTTCCATTCCATTCCATTCTGTTCCATTGGAGTCCATTCCATACCACTCCACTCCACTCCATTACATTCGACTCCACTCCAGTCCACTAGAATCCTCTACACTCCAATCCACTCCACTCCATTCTATTCCATTCCTTTCCATTCTATTCCATTCCATTTCATTCCTTTCCATTCCTTTCGAATCCACAGCACTCCAATCTACCCCATTCAACTCCACTCCACTCCACTCCATGCCAATGCATTTAATTCCATTCCGTTCCATTCCACACCTTTCCATTCCAATCCACTCCATTCCATTCCATTCCATTTCACTCCATTCCGCTACATTCCAGTCCTTTTCAATTCAGTACACTTCTCTCCATTTCTTTCTACTCTATTTCATTCCATTCCACTCAATTCCATTCTATTCCATTCCACTCCATTCCACTACAATCCATTCCACTCCACTACATTCCACTCCCCTACATTCCATTCCACTCCGTTTCTTTCTATTCCACTCCATTCCATTCCACTCCACTCCATTCCTTTACGCTACACTCCATTCCACTCCATTCCAATCCATTCCACTCCATTCCACTCCACTCCTTTCCATTCCATTCTACTCCATTCCACTCCACTCCATTCCACTCCACTCAATTCCATTACACTCCACTCCACTCCATTCAACTCCAATCCTTTCCACTCCACTCCAGTCCATTCCACTCCAGTCCAATGCATTAAACTCCATTCCATTCCATTCAATTCCATTCCACTCGAATCCACTCCATTCTACTACATTGTATTTCACTCCACTACCTTCCTCTCCAATCCACTCCATTCCATTCCATTCCACTCCATTCCACTTCCTTCCACTACACTCCATTCCTCTTCTCTCCATTCCACTCCACTCCCCTCCATTCTACTCCATCTCTTTCTACTCCATTACATTCCTTTCCTTGTTTTCGACTGGATCTCACTCTGTCACCCAGACTGGAGTGCAATGGCACAATCTTAGCTCACATTTCATTTCACGTTTCCATTCCTTTCCATTGCTATCCATTCCATTCCATTACATTCCATTTCATTCCATTCCATTCCATTCCTCTGCACTCCGATCTATTCCACTCCACTTCACTCTACTCCACTCCACTCCATTCCATTCAGTTCCATTCTATTCAATTCCATTCCATTCCATCCCCTTCCACTCCACTCAATTCCTTTCATTTAGATTCCATTCCATTCCATTCCATTGCACTCCTATCAACTCCCCTCAACTCCATTACACTTCAATCCTCTCCACTCCATTCCGTTCCATTACATTCCATTCTGTTCCATTCCGTTCCATTCTGTTCCATTGGAGTCCATTCCATTCCTCTCTACTCCACTCCATTGCATTCGACTCCACTGCACTTCACTAGACTCCACTCCACTCCACTCCAATCCACTACACACCACTCCATTCCATTCCATTCCTTCCCGTTCTATTCCATTCCATTTCATTCCCTTCCATTCCATTCCAGTCCACAGCACTCCAATCTAATCCACTCAACTCCATTCCACTATGCTGCCTGCCATTGCATTCCATTCCATTCCATTCCACACCTTTCCATTCCACTCCACTCCATTCCATTCCATTCCTTTTCACTTCCTTTGGCTACCTTCCACTCCTCTTCACTTCAGTACACTTCTCTCCATTTTTTTCCACTCCATTTCCTTCCGTTCCACTCAATTCCATTCTATTCCATTCTACTCCATTCCCGTCTATTCCATTCCACTCCACTCCATTCCACTCCACTCCACTCCATTCCACTCAATTTCATTCCATTCAAATCCATTGCATTCCATTCCATTCCATTCCATTCCACTCCACTCCTTTCAATTCCATTCTACTCCATTCCACTTCATTCAAATCCATTCCACTCCACTCGATTCCATCACACTCCACTCCACTCCATACAACTCCAATCCTTTCCACTACACTCCAGTCCATTCCACTCGAGTCAAATCCATTCCACTCCATTCTATTCCATTCCATTACATTACATTCCACTCTAATCCACTCCATTCTACTACACTATTTTCCACTCCACATTCCACTCCAATCCACTCCATTCCATTCCACTCCTTTTCATTTCCTTCCACTACACTCTATTCCACTGCTCTACATTCCACCCCACTCCACTCCATTCCATTCTATTCCTTTGTACTCCACCTCATTCCATTCCTTTATTTTGACTGGATCTCTCTCTGTCACCCAGACTGGAGTGCAGTGGCACAATCTTATCTCACATTTCATTTCACGTTTCCATTCCTTTCCATTCCTATCCATTCCATTCCATTGCATTCCATTCCATTCCTGTGAACTCCGATACACTCCAATCCACTCCAGTCTACTCCACTCCACTCCACTCCGTTCCATTCCGTTGCATTCTATTCCATTCCATTCCATTCCGTTCTGTTCCATTCCATTTGATTCCACTCCACTCCATTCCATTCCACTCCATTCCACTCCACTCCAGTCCATTACACCCCACTCCACTCCATACCACTCCATTGCACTGCACTCCACTCCAATCAACTCCAATCTACTCCACTCCTCTCCGTTTCATCCCACTCCACTCCATTCCATTCCACTGCACTCTCATCCACCCCACTCAACTCTACTCCACTCCACTGTACTCCACTCCATAGCCTTCTGTTCCATTCCTTTCCATTACACTCCATTCAATTGCACTCTGTTCCACTCCACTCCGTTCCACTCCACTCCACTCCATTCCACTGCATTACACTGCATTCCACTCCACTCCACTGCACTCAACATCACTCCACCCCACTCCATTCCATTCCATTCCATTGCATTCCATTCCACTGCACTCTGATGCACTCCACTCACCTCCATTCCACTCAATTCCAGTCCACTCCGTTCCATTACATTCAATTCCGTTTTGTTCCTTTCCATTACACTCCATTCCATTTTCATCCACTCCATTCCACTCCACTCCTTTTCATTCCATTCCACTTACTCCACTCCACTCCATTCCATTTTACTCCATTCCAGTCCTTTCCACTCCATTCGATTCAATTCCTTTCCACTCCGATCCACTCCAATCAACTCCTCTACACTCCTCTCCATTCCGTTGTGTTCTATTCCAATCCATTCCACTACACTCCAATCCACTCCTTTCAACTCACTTCCTTTCAATTCCCCTTAACTCCATGTCATTCCACTCCACTATTTCCTACACCACTCCTTTTCAATCCATTCCACTCCATTCCACTCCACTCTGCTTAACTCATCTCCTTTCCACTCCACTCCATTTCACTCCATTCCTCTCATTTCCACTCCACTCCACTCCACTCCAGTCTATTCCACTCTATTCCATTCCTTTCCACTCCATTTCACTCCATTCTATTCCTTTCCTCTCCATTCCACTCCATTCCATTCCTTTCCACTCCACCCCATTCCATTCCATTCCAATCCATTCCACTACATTCAATTCCATTCCATTCTACTCCATTCCATACCGTTGCTTTATTTCGCCTGGATCACACTCTGTCACCCAGAGTGGAGTGGAGTAGCAAAATCTTAACTCTCATTTCATTTCACCATACCATTCCATTCAATTTTATTCCATTCCATTCCATTTCATTCTATTCCATTCCACTCCATTCCTTTCCACTCTATTCCTCTTCATTCCATTCCACTCCATTCCACTCCACCCTACTCCAGTACAATGCACTGCTTTCCAATCAACTCGATTCCACCCCATTCCATTCCGTTCCATTCCGTTCATTCAATTCCATTCCATTCAACTGCACTCCAATCTACTCCACTCAACTCTACTCCACTCCACTCCGTTGTTAACCATTTGAGTCCGTTTTGTTCCATTCCATTCCATTCCATTGCATTCAATTCGAATCCACTCCATTCCATTCCACTCGTCTCCTCTCCACTCCACTCCACTACACGCCACCCCATTCCCTTCCATTCTTTTCCATTCCAGTGCAGTTCGATCCAATCCACAAATTTCCACTCCACTCCACTTCACTCTACTCCATTTCATTTCATTTTGCAACGTTTCCTTCCATTCCATTAAACTCCATACCATTCCACTCCACTCCATTCCACTCCACTGCACACCAGTCCATTAAATTAAACTCCATTTCTTTCCTTTCCACTCCATTCTATTTACTTCCATTCCACTCCATTCCACTATATTCCAACCCACTCGATACCCCTACTCTCCTTTCCAATCCATTCAACTCAATTCCACTCCATTCTATTCCATTGCACTACATTCTGTTCCTTTCCTTTCCACACAATCCCATTCCATTCCCCCTAGTCCATTCCACTTCATTCCATTAGACACAACTCCACTCCATTCCACCCCATTCTATTCCACTCTACTCCTTTCCATTCCATTCTAATCCATACATTCTATAATTTTATTTTTACTGGATCTCACTCTGTCACCCAGACTGGAGTGTAGTGACACAATCTTAGCTCACATTTCATTTCACTATTCCATTCCTTTCCATTCCATTCCATTTCATTAAAGTCCACTCCACTCCACTCCACTGCACTCCACTCCACTCTATTCCGCTACATTTCATTCCAATCTACTCCTTTCCATTCCATTCTACTCCATTCCATTCCGCAACTTTATATCTACTGGATCTCACCCTGTCACCCAGACTGGAATGCAGTGGCACAATCTTAGCTCACTTTTCATTTCGTCTTTCCATTTCATTCCTTTCAACTTCATTCCATTCCGTTTCATTAAGTGCCATTCCACTCCATTCCACTCCGCTACAATCCACTCCACTTCACTCCATTCCATTCCACTTAATTCCACTCCATTCCAATCCACTCCATTACATTCCACTCCAATCAACCCCATTGCTCTTCACTCCACTCAATTTTATTCCACTCCTCTCCATTCCATTTCACTCCATTCCATTACATTCCGTTCCATTCCATTCCACTCCAGTCCATTCAATTACATTCGACTCCATTCCGTTCCATTCCACTCTACAGCAATCCAATTCACTCCACTCCATGTCACTCCCTTACTTTTTACTCCACTCCACTCAACTGCAATCCGTTCCCTTCCATTCCAATCCACTCCATTCCATTCTATTCCATTCATTCCATTCCATTCCATTCCATTCCTTTCAATTCCACTGCACTCCGATCCACTTCAGTCAACTCCACTCCTCTCCACTCCATTGAACTCCCCTCCTTTCCACTCCACTCCTGTCCATTCCACTCCACTTCATCTCATTTCTCTCCCTTCTATTCCACTGCACTCCTTTTCATTCTATTCTACTCCGTTCCATTCCATTTCTTTATTACAATTGGATTTCACTCTGTCACCAAGACTGGAGTGTTGTGGCACAATCTTAGCTCACATTTCATTTTACCATTCCATTCCATGCCACGGTATTCCACTCCACTCCATTCCATTCAATTCCTTTACACTTCATTCCAGTCCACTCCATTCCATTCCACTCCAATCAACTACATTGCTTTTAACTCCACTCAATTCTATCCTACTCCATTCCATTCCATTTCACTCCAGTCCGTTCAATTACACTCCTTTGCACTCCAATCAATTCTATTCCATTTGACTCCATTCCATTCCATTCCACTCCACTGCACTCCAGTTCACTCCACTCCATGTCACTCCGTTCCATTCCTCTCCACTCCACTCCACTACAATCCATTCCCTTCCATTCCAGTCGACACCATTCCATTCCTTTCTATTTCATTCCATTCCTTTCAATTCCTCTGCACTCCTATCCACTTCAGTCAGCTCCACACAACTCCATTCAACTCCACTTTTTTCCACTCCGCTCCAATCCATTCCACTCCACTGCACCCCATTCCACTCCATTCTATTCCACTCCACTCCTTTTCATACTATTCTACTCCATTCCATTCCATTCTTTATTTCAACTCAATCTCATTCTGTCACCGAGACTAGAGTGCAGTAGCACAATCTTAGCTCACATTTCATTTCACCATTCCATTCAATTCCATTCCTTTCCACTCCACTCCACGCCATTCCATTCCACTCCACTCCAGTCAACTCCATTCTGTTCTGTTCCGTTCCATTCCATTCCATTCCACTCCATTCCATTCCATTCTATTTCATGCCTTTCCATTCCATTCCATTCCCTTCCATTCCATTCCACTGCTCTACAACCCACTTCACTCAACTCCACTCCACTGTAGTCCACTCAGTTCCGATCCATTCCATTCCATTCCATTATGTTCCATTCAATTCCATTTCACTCCACTCCATTCCACTCCATTCCACTCCACTCCACTCCACTCTACTCCTGTCTACTCCATTTTATTCCATTCCATTCCATTCCGCTGCACTCCTATCCACTCCACTCAACTGCACTCCACTCCACTCCACTCCACTCCATTCCTTTCCGCTCCATTCTGTTCCATTCCATTCCATTACACTCCTTTCACTTCCAGGCCACTCCCCTCCACTCTGCCCAATTTAACTCCATTCCACTCCATGCCACTCCATTCCACTCCACTCCACTCCACTCTGCTACACTCCACTCCAATCCATTTGACAGCATTCTATTCCATTCCACTGCATTCCAATGCATTCTGCTCCATTCCACTGCACTCCACTTCCTTTCATTCCACTCCATTCCGTTCCATTCCATTCCATTCCAGTCCACTCCTTTCTATTCCATTCTACTCCATACCATTCATTTGCTTTATTTTGAATGGATCTCACTCTGTCGCCCAGTCTGGAGTGCAGTGGCACAATCTTAGCTCACATTTCATTTCACCATGCCATTGCATTCATTTCCATTCCAATACACTGCACTCCAGTCCACTCCACTCAACTCCACTCCACTCCATTCCACTCGATTACATTCCATTCCATTCCACAACACTCCACTCCATTCCATTCCAATCAACTGCACCCCAATCCCCTCCACTAAACTCCATTCCACTCCACTGCATTCAACTCTGTTTCCTTCCATTCCTTTCCATTCCATTCTATTGCATTCCGTTCCACTCCACTCTAATCCATTCCATTCCAGTCCCGTCCTCTCCACTCCATTCCATTCCATATCACTCCACTCCATTCCATTGCCATCCATTCCATGACACAGCACTCTGATCCACTTCAGTATACTGCATTCCACTTCAATCCACTCCCCTTCTTTCCATTCTATTCCATTATGTTCCATTGCATTCCATTGCACTCCATGCATTTCCATTGCAGTCCATTCCACTCCACTCCAATCGATTCCTCTACACTTCATTCCTCTCCACTACCCTGCATTCCATTCCACTCCACTCCTTTCCATTAGACCCCATTGTGTTACATTCTACTAAACTCCATTCCATTCTATTCCACTCCATTCCACTGCATTCCACTCTTCTCTTCTTCACTGCTTTCCATTCCACTCAATTCCACTCCATTCCACTCCACTCCATTCCATTCTATTCCATTCCATTCCACTAAACTCCATTCTATTCCATTCCATTCCATTCCATTCCATTCATTCCATTCATTCCATTCCATTCCTCTCCATTCCATTCCTTTCCATTCCATTCCATTCCACTTCACTCCAATCCACTTCAGTCAAATACACTCTACTCCACTCCACCCCACTCCATTCTGTTCAATTCCATTCCAGTCTGTTCCATTCAATTCCCTTCCATTACATTTCATTCTATTCCACTCCACTCCATTCCATTCTTCCCCATTCCACACCATTCCTCTCCACTCCACTGCACTCCACTTCACTAAATTCCACTCTACTCCATTCCATTCCACTCCACTCCATTCTATTCTACTCCATCACACTCTGATCCACTCCACTCCACTCCCCTCCCCTATACTCCAGTCCATTTCATTCTGTTCCGTTCCATTCCATTCCACTCCATTCCTATGCACTCCACTCAGTTCTACTCCACTCCATTTCACAACATTCCACTTCATTCCATTCCACTCCACTCTACTCTACTCTCCTCCACTCCATTCCATTCCATTTACTACATTCCATTCCATTTCATTTCTCTCCATTCCATTGCATTTCATTCCTTTCCATTCCATTCCATTCCATTCTTTTCCACTCAATTCCACTCCATTTCATACCACTCCACTCCATTCTTTTTCACTCCACTCCATTCCACTCCATTCCATTCCATTCTACTTCATTCCATTCCAATCCGTGCCACTCCATTGCCCTCCACTCCATTCCCTGTACTCCATTCAACAGCTCTCCACTCTATGCAACTCTGTTCCTTTCCATTCTACTCCATTCCTTTCCATTCCTTTATTTCGACTGTTTGTAATTCTGTCACTCAGACTGGAGTGCAGTGGCAAAATCTCAGCTCACATTTCCTTTCAACGTTGCACTCCGTTAAATACCTTTGCATACCACTCAACTCATTTCCACTCCACTCCACTCCATTCAATTCCAATCCACTGCACTAAAATCAAATCCACTCATCTCCACTTCTGTCCACCCAACTCCACTCCATTCCATTGCATTCCTTTCCATTGTGTTCCGTTTTGTTCCATTCCACTGCATTCTATTCCATTACACACCATTCCACTCTACTCCGTTTCTCTCCACTCCACTCCACTCCTCTTCACTCTGGTCCGTTACATTCCATTCGATTTGATTGCATTCCATTCCATTCAATTCCATTCCACTCTGATCAACTCCAATCAACTCAACTCCACTCCACTCCACTCCGTTCCTTTCCATTCCATTCCATTCCATTCCACTGCACTCAAATCCACTCCTCTCAACTCCTTTCCTTTCAATTCCACTCCATTCCATTTCATTCCACTCCACTCCTTTCTATGCCACTCCATTTCACTCCATTCGTCTCCATTCCATTCCATTCTACTCCATTCATCTCCTTTCCATTCCATTTCATTTCATTCCATTCTTCTGCACTCCAATCCTCTCGACTCAACTCTTCTCCACTGCACTCCTTTCCAAACCCTTTGATTCCGTTCCATTCCATTCCATTCTGTTCCATTGCATTCCGTTGTAATCCACTCCATTCCTTTCAACTTCTCTCCACTCTACTACACTCCACTCCACTACCCTCCACCCCATTCCCTTCCATTCCTTTCCATTCCAGGACACTTCAGTCCAATCCACTCAACTCCACTCCACTCCATTCCGTTGCATTCCCTTTTGTAACGTTCCGTTCCATTCCATTAAACTCCATACCATTCCACTCCACTCCAATCCACTCCACTGCATCCCAGTCAATTCAATTCCACTCAGTTCCATTCCATTCCACTCTGATCTATTTCATTCCATTCCACTCTGTTCTATTTCATTCCATTCCACTCCATTCCACTACATCCCAATCCACTCGATTCCCCTACTCTCCATTCCACTCCACTCAACTCCATTCCACTCCATTTCGTTCCATTGTACTACATTTCATTCCTTTCCATTCCACTCAGTTCCGCTCCATTATCCTCCAGTCCTTTCCACTTCATTCCATTAGACACCATTCCACTCCATTCCACTCTATTCCATTCCACTATACGCCAATCCTTTCCATTCTACTCCATTCCATTCCAAAACTTTATTTCTACTGGATCTCACTCTGTCACTCAGACGGGAGTGCAGTAGCACAACCTTAGTTCACATTTCGTTTCACCATTCCATTCCAATCCACTCCACACCACTCCACTCTATTCCACTCCATTTCATTCCAATCTACTCCATTCCATTCCATTCTACTCCATTCCATTCCATAACTTTATTTCGACTAGATCTCCCTCTGTCACCCAGACTGGAATGCAGTGGCATAATCTTAGCTCACTTTTCATTTCCCCTTTCCATTCCATTCCATTCCACTCTACTCCATTCCATTCCATTCTACTCCATTCCATTCCATAACTTTATTTCGACTAGATCTCCCTCTGTCACCCAGACTGGAATGCAGTGGCATAATCTTAGCTCACTTTTCATTTCCCCTTTCCATTCCATTCCATTCCACTTCATTCCATTCCATTTCATTCCATTCCATGCCATTCCACTCCATTCCACTACACTACAATCCACTCCTCTTCACTCCATTCTGTTCCACTTCATTCCACTCCAATCCAGTCCACTCCATTCCATTCCACTCCAATCAACCGCATTGCTTTTCACTCCACTCAATTCTATTCCACTCCATTCCATTCCATTTCACTCCAGTCCATTCTATTCCATTGCACTCTACTCAACTCCCCTCCACTCCACAACACTACACTCCATTCCATCACATTTTGCTCCATTCCATTTCATTCCTTTATTTCGACTGGATCTCACTCTGTCACCAAGATCACAGTGCAGTGGCACAATCTTAGCTCACATTTCATTCCACCATTCCATTGCACTCCACTCCATTCCATTCCACTCCACTCCATGCCATTCCACTCCATTCCTATCCACTCCATTCCATTCCATTCTGCTCAACTTCATTGTTTCTCACCCCACTCAATTCTATTCCACTCCATTCCATTCCATTTCACTCCAATCCATTCGATTCCATTCCATTCCACTCCACTCCATGCTATTCAATTTGGCACCATTCTATTCCTTTCCAATCCACTGCACTCCAATTCACTCCACAAAATGCTACTCCATTCCATTGCACTCCACTCCACTACCGTACACTACAATCCATTCCCTTCCATTCCAGTGCACTCTATTCCATTCCATTCCATTCCATTCCATTCCATTCCATTCCATTCCGTTCCACTCCATTCCATTCCATTCCATTCCATTCCATTTCATTTCATTCAATTAAATTCCACTGCATTCCATTCCTTTCAATTCCACTGCACTCTGATCCACTTCAGTCAACTCCACTCCACTCCTCTCCACTCCATTCATCTCCACTCTTTCCACTCCACTCTTATCCATTCCACTCCACTCCACCCCGTTCCACTCCATTCTATTCAACTCCACTCCTTTTCATTCTATTCTACTCGATTCCATTGCAATCCTTTATTTTGATTGGATCTCACTCTGTCACCAGGACTGGAGTGAAGTGGTACAATTTTAGGTCACATTGCATTTCACCATTCCATTCCATTCCATTCCATTCCACTCCAATCCATTCCATTACACTCCTCTCCATTTCATTCCACTCCTCTCCATTCCATTCCACTCCACTCCACTCCATTCCTCTCCACTCCATTCCAATCCATTCCATACCATTCCGTTCATATTCACTCCATTCCATTCCACTCCAATCATCTCCATTTCTTTTCACTCCACTCAATTATATTCCACTCCATTCTATTCCATTTCACTCCAGTTCGTTTCATTCCTCTCCACTCCATTCTATACCGTTTGACTCGGTTCCGTTCCATTCCACTCCACTGCACTCCAAATCACTCCAAACCTTGCCACTCCATTCCATTCCACTCCACTCCACTACACCGCAATCTGTTCCCGTCCATTCCACTCTATTCCATTCCATTCCATTCCATTCCATTTCCTTACGTTCCATTCCTGTACATTCCATTCCATTCCATTTCTTTCAGTTCCACTGCACTCTGATCCACTTCAGTCAACTCCTTTCCACTCCACTCCATTCAACTCCACTCCTCTCCACTCCACTCCATTCCATTCCACTCCACTCCCATACATTACAATCCATTCCCTTCCATTCCACTCCAATCAATTCCATTCCATTCCATTCCATTCCATTCCATTCCATTCCATTCCATTCCACTGCAATCTGATCCACTTCAGTCAACTCAACTCCACTCCATTCAACTCCACTCCTTTCCAATCCACTCCAATTATTTCCACTCCACTTCACCGAATTCCACTCCATTCCATTCCCCTCCCCTACTTTTCATTCTATTCTACTCCATTCCATTCCTTTCATTTATTTCGACTGGATCTCACTCTGTCACACAGACTAGAGTGCAGTGGCACAATCTTACATCACATTTCATTTCACCATTCCATTCCATTCCTTTCCACTCCACTCAATTCCATTCCATTCCACTCCTTTGCATTCCACTCAACTCTATTCCAGTCCACTCCTTTCCGTTCTGCTCCATTCCATTCTGTTCCATTCCACTCCATTCCTTTCCATTCCATTCCATTCCATTATATTCCATTCCATTAAATTCCATTCCATTCCATTCCATTATATGCCATTCCATTAAATTCCATTCCATTCCATTCCACTGCACTCCAATCCACTTCACTCAACTCCACTTCACTCCCGTCCATGCGGTTATGATCCATTCCATTTCATTCCACTCCATTCCATTCCATTCCATTCCATTCCATTCCATTCCATTCCATTCCATTCCACTGCATTCCATTCCATTCCATTTCTTTCCACTGAGTTCCATTCCTTTGCTTTCCTCGAAAATATCTCACTCTGTCACCCAGCCTGGAATGCTGTGGCACAATGTCAGCTTTCATTTCACTTCACCTGTCCATTCAAATCCAGTCCATTATCTTCCATTCCATTCCACTCCACTAGACTCCACTTCAATCAATTCCACTCCACTCCACTTCAATCCATTCCAGTACACTCCACTCATTTCCTTTCAATCCAATTCCATTGCACTCCTTCCCACTACACTGCACTCCACTCCATTCCATTCCATTCCATTGCAATCGGCTGCACTCCACTCCACTCAACTCCATTTTACTCATTACGTTTCCATTCCATTCCACTCCAATCCACCGTACTCCATTGCAGTCTACTCCATTCCGCTCCACTCCATTCCACTCCAGTCCACTCCACTCCACTCCAATCCAGTCCATTCCATTCCACTCTACTTCATTCCACTACACTGCACTCCTTTCCACACCACTCCACTCCATTCCATTCCTGTCTATTCCACTCCATTCCAGTTCAATCCCCACCATTGCATTCTACTACAGTCTGTTCCGCTCCACTCCACTCCTTTCCATTCCACTCCACTCCATTTCATTTCATTCCATTCCATTCCACCCCACTCCACTCGAAAAACTATACTCCATTCCATTCCATTCCATTCCATTCCATTGCATTCCATTCCACTCCAGTCCACTCCACATCACTCCACTCCTCTCCACTCCATTCCACTTCACTCCACTGCACTCCACTCCACTTGACCCCACAACACTCCATTCCATTTCACTCCACTCCACTTCATTCCACTCCATTCTATTCTATTCCACTCCAATCTATTTCATTTCATTCCACTCCATTCAAACCCGTTCCATTCCACTCCATTCCATACCACTCCACTATACTCCATTCCACTCCATTCCATTCAGTTCCACTCCAATTCAGTCCACTCCTCTCCACTCTGCTGCCTTCCACTCCATTCCAATCCACTACATTCAATTTCATTCATTTCTTTACACAACATCTCTCTCTGTCACAAAGGTTGCAGTGCAGTGGCACAATATCAGCTCAGATTACTTTTCACCATTCCTTCGCTTTCCATTCCATCCCAATTCATTCCACACTTTCTCACTCCATTCAACTCCACTCCATTTGAATACATCCCAGTCCATTCGACTCCACTCCACTCCACTCCATTCCACTCTTTTCCACTTCACTTCACTTCATTCCATTCAATTCCATTCCATTCCTCATCATTGAATTCCATTCCTTTCTTTCGACAGGATATCACTGTGTCACCCGGGCTAAAGTGCAGTGGCATAATCTCAGCTCACATTACATGCTAACTTTCCATTGCACTGCCTTCTATTCTATTACATCGCATTGTATTGCATAACTTTGCATTCCGTTGCATTGCATTGCATTCCATACCATTCCATTCCATTCCATACCATTCCATTCCTTTCCTCTCCATTCTATTCCATTCCAGTCCACTCCTATTCACTCCACTCCACTCCACTCCAATCCAATCCATTCCATTCCATTAAAATCTACTCCATTCACCTCCATTCCACTTAACTCTACTCCACTCTTCTCCACTCTACTCCACTCCACTCCATTCCATTCCATTCCACTCTATTCCCCTCCATTACAATCCAATACACTCCATTCCATTCAACTTCACTCCACTCCACTCCACTCCACCTCATTCCATCCCCGTTCACTACACTTCACTCAATTCCAATCCATTCCACTCCATTCCCCTTCAATCCATTCCATTCTAGTCCACTACACACGACTCCACTCCACCCCATTACATTGGATTCCATTCCACTCCACTCCACACAATTTCATCCCATTACACTCCATTCATTTCCACTCCACTCCACCTCACTTTAGTCCACCCCACTCCAATCCACTGCATTCCATTCCATTCCATTCCATTCCAGTGCAATCCACTCCACACAAATCCATTCCACTCCTCTTGTCTACTCCCTTCCATTTCATTCCATTCCATTCCACTCCACTTCATTCCATTCCATTGCATATCGCTCCACTCCACTCCATTCCTCTTGATTCCATTTTTATCCACTCCTCTCCTTTCGATTCCATTTTATTCCATTCCATTCCATTCCGTTCCATTCCATTCAATTCCTTAGCATTGCATTCCATTCCATTCCATTAAATCGCTCTCCACTCTATTCAATTCCATTCTACTCCATTCCATTCCACTCCAACATTCCATTCCAGCCCACTGCACTCCTGTCTACTCCAGTCCATTCCATTCCATTCCATTCCATTCCATTCCATTCCATTCCATCCCATTCCACTCCACTGCACTCCATTCCATTTCATTCCATTTCGGTACATTCCCCTCTAATACATTCCTTTCCAATCCATTCTTCTCCACTGCACTCCATTCCATTCCCTTCCATTCCCTGCCATTCCATTCCATTCCATTATATTCCATTCCATTCCATTCCATTCCATTCCATTCTGTTCCTTTCCATTCCACTGCACTACACTCCATTCCATACCATTTCACTCCCATCCAATCCACTCCATTCCACTACACTTCTCTTATTTCCTTTCCACTTCCTCCATGTATTCCTCTCCATTCCATTGCATTCCATTCCATTCCATTCTCTCCACTCTATTGCATTCCACTCCACTACATTCCATTCCATTTCTCTCCACTCCCTTCCACTCCATTAACCTAAACCCCACGACTCTCAACTCCATTCTATTCCACTCCAATCCATTCCATTCCATTCCATTCCATTCCATTCCATTCCATGCCATTCCACTGCACTCCGATCCATTCCACTCCACTCCACTCCACTCTACTCCATTGCATTCCGTTACATGTGATTCCATTCCACTCCATTCCACTTCTCTCCCCTCCACTGCACTCTACTCCACTGCATTCCACTCCATCCCATTCCATTCTACTCCATTCCACTGAACTCATCTTCACCCAATATGTCTCCACTTCATTCCAATCTATTCCATTCCACTGCCCTCCGCCCCATTCCACTCCACTTCACTCCACTCCACTCCACTCTACTCCAGTACACTGCATTCCATTCCATTCCATTCCATTCCATTCCATTCCATTCCTTAGCATTGCATTCCATTCCATTCCATTCCATTCCATTAAATTCCTTTCCACTCTATTCCATTCCATTCTACTCCATTCCATTCCACTCCAACATTCCATTCCAGCCCACTGCACTCCTGTCTACTCCAGTCCATTCCAGTCCATTCCAGTCCATTCCATTCCATTCCATTCCACTCCACTGCACTCCATTCCCTTCCATTCTATTTCGGTTCATTCCCCTCTACTACTTTCCTTTCCAATCCATTCCTCTCGACTGCACTCCATGCCATTCCCTTCCATTCCCTGCCCTTCCATTCCATTCCATTTCATTATATTCCATTCCATTCCATTCCATTCCATTCTGTTCCTTTCCACTCCACTGCACTACACTCCATTCCATACCATTTCACTCCCATCCAATCCACTCCATTCCACTACACTTCTCTTATTTCCTTTCCACTTCCTCCATGTATTCCTCTCCATTCCATTGCATTCCATTCCATTCCATTCTCTCCACTCTATTGCATTCCACTCCACTACATTCCATTCCATTTCTCTCCACTCCCCTCCACTCCATTAACCTAAACCCCACGACTCTCAACTCCATTCTATTCCACTCCACTCCATTCCATTCCATTTCATTCCATTCCATTCCATTCCATGCCATTCCACTGCACTCCGATCCTCTCCACTCCACTCTACTCCATTGTATTCCGTTACATCTGATTCCATTCTACTACATTCCACTTCTCTCCACTCCACTGCACTCTACTCCACTCCATTCCACTCCATTCCATTCAAATCTGCTCCATTCCACTGAACTCATCTTCACACAATATCTCTCCACTTCATTCCATTCCATTCCTTTCCACTGCCCTCCACCTCATTCCACTCCACTTCACTCCCCTCCACTCCACTCTACTCCAGTACACTCCATTCTCTTCCATTCCATTCCATTCCATTCCATTCCTTCCTAATCCATTCCATTCCATTTCTTTGCATTCCATTCCATTCCATTCCATTAAATTCCTTTCCACTCTATTATATTCCATTCCACTCCATTCCATTCCACTCCTCTCCATTCCATTCCAGCCCATTGCACTCCTCTCTACTCCATTCCATTCCATCCCATTCCAGTCCACTGCACTCCCTTCCATTCCATTCCTTTCCATTCCAGTCCATTCCCCTCTACTCCATTCCTTTCCAATCCATTCCTCTCGACTGCACTCCTTTCCATTTCCTTCGATTCCCTTCCATTCCATTCCATCCCATACCATTGTATTCCTTTGCACTCCACTGCACTACACTCCATTCCGTTCCATTCCACTCCCATCCTATCCACTCCATTCCACTACACTTCTCTTATTTCCTTTCCACTTCCTCCATTCTATTCCTCTCCACTCCATTCCATTGCATTCCATTCCATTCCATTTCATTCTCTCTACTCCATTAAATTCCACCCCACTACATTCCACTCCATTTCGTTCCACCCCCCTCCACTCCATTAACCTAAACCCCACGACTCTCCACTCAATTCTATTCCACTCCATTCCATTCCACTGCACTCCGATCCACTCCACTCCACTCCACTCTACTCCATTGCATTCCGTTACATGTGATTCCATTCCACTCCATTCCACTTCTCTCCCCTCCACTGCACTCTACTCCACTGCATTCCACTCCATCCCATTCCATTCTACTCCATTCCACTGAACTCATCTTCTCCCAATATGTCTCCACTTCATTCCAATCTATTCCATTCCACTGCCCTCCGCCCCATTCCACTCCACTTCACTCCACTCCACTCCACTCTACTCCAGTACACTGCATTCCATTCCATTCCATTCCATTCCATTCCATTCCTTAGCATTGCATTCCATTCCATTCCATTCCATTCCATTAAATTCCTTTCCACTCTATTCCATTCCATTCTACTCCATTCCATTCCACTCCAACATTCCATTCCAGCCCACTGCACTCCTGTCTACTCCAGTCCATTCCAGTCCATTCCAGTCCATTCCATTCCATTCCATTCCACTCCACTGCACTCCATTCCATTCCATTCTATTTCGGTTCATTCCCCTCTACTACATTCCTTTCCAATCCATTCCTCTCGACTGCACTCCATGCCATTCCCTTCCATTCCCTGCCCTTCCATTCCATTCCATTTCATTATATTCCATTCCATTCCATTCCATTCCATTCTGTTCCTTTCCACTCCACTGCACTACACTCCATTCCATACCATTTCACTCCCATCCAATCCACTCCATTCCACTACACTTCTCTTATTTCCTTTCCACTTCCTCCATGTATTCCTCTCCATTCCATTGCATTCCATTCCATTCCATTCTCTCCACTCTATTGCATTCCACTCCACTACATTCCATTCCATTTCTCTCCACTCCCCTCCACTCCATTAACCTAAACCCCACGACTCTCAACTCCATTCTATTCCACTCCACTCCATTCCATTCCATTTCATTCCATTCCATTCCATTCCATGCCATTCCACTGCACTCCGATCCTCTCCACTCCACTCTACTCCATTGTATTCCGTTACATCTGATTCCATTCTACTACATTCCACTTCTCTCCACTCCACTGCACTCTACTCCACTCCATTCCACTCCATTCCATTCAAATCTGCTCCATTCCACTGAACTCATCTTCACCCAATATCTCTACACTTCATTCCATTCCATTCCTTTCCACTGCCCTCCACCTCATTCCACTCCACTTCACTCCCCTCCACTCCACTCTACTCCAGTACACTCCATTCTCTTCCATTCCATTCCATTCCATTCCATTCCATTCCTTCCTAATCCATTCCATTCCATTTCTTTGCATTCCATTCCATTCCATTCCATTAAATTCCTTTCCACTCTATTATATTCCATTCCACTCCATTCCATTCCACTCCTCTCCATTCCATTCCAGCCCATTGCACTCCTCTCTACTCCATTCCATTCCATCCCATTCCAGTCCACTGCACTCCATTCCATTCCATTCCTTTCCATTCCAGTCCATTCCCCTCTACTCCATTCCTTTCCAATCCATTCCTCTCGACTGCACTCCTTTCCATTTCCTTCGATTCCCTTCCATTCCATTCCATCCCATACCATTGTATTCCTTTGCACTCCACTGCACTACACTCCATTCCGTTCCATTCCACTCCCATCCTATCCACTCCATTCCACTACACTTCTCTTATTTCCTTTCCACTTCCTCCATTCTATTCCTCTCCACTCCATTCCATTGCATTCCATTCCATTCCATTTCATTCTCTCTACTCCATTAAATTCCACCCCACTACATTCCACTCCATTTCGTTCCACCCCCCTCCACTCCATTAACCTAAACCCCACGACTCTCCACTCAATTCTATTCCACTCCATTCCATTCCACTGCACTCCGATCCACTCCACTCCACTCCACTCTACTCCATTGCATTCCGTTACATGTGATTCCATTCCACTCCATTCCACTTCTCTCCCCTCCACTGCACTCTACTCCACTGCATTCCACTCCATCCCATTCCATTCTACTCCATTCCACTGCACTCATCTTCACCCAATATGTCTCCACTTCATTCCATTCCATTCCATTCCACTGCCCTCCGCCCTATTCCACTCCACTTCACTCCACTCCACTCCACTCTACTCCAGTACACTGCATTCCATTCCATTCCATTCCATTCCATTCCATTCCATTCCGTTGCATTCCATTCCATTCCTTAGCAGTCCATTCCATTCCATTCCATTCCATTAAATTCCTTTCCACACTATTCCATTCCATTCTACTCCATTCCATTCCACTCCAACATTCCATTCCAGCCCACTGCACTCCTGTCTACTCCAGTTCATTCCAGTCCATTCCAGTCCATTCCATTCCATTCCATTCCAGTCCATTCCCTTCCATTCCATTCCATTCCATTCCATTCCATTCCATTCCTTCCTAATCCATTCCATTCCAATTCTTTGCATTCCATTCCATTCCATTGCATTAAATTCCTTTCCACTCTATTATATTCCATTCCACTCCATTCCATTCCACTCCTCTCCATTCCATTCCAGCCCATTGCACTCCTCTCTACTCCATTCCATTCCATCCCATTCCAGTCCACTGCACTCCCTTCCATTCCATTCCTTTCCATTCCAGTCCATTCCCCTCTACGACATTCCTTTCCAATCCATTACTCTCGACCGCATTCCTTTCCGTTTCCTTCGATTCCCTTCCATTCCATTCCATTCCATACCATTGTATTCCTTTGCACTCCACTGCACTACACTCCATTCCGTACCATTCCACTCCCATCCTATCCACTCCATTCCACTACACTTCTCTTATTTCCTTTCCACTTCCTCCATTCTATTCCTCTCCACTCCATTCCATTGCATTCCATTCCATTCCATTTCATTCTCTCTACTGCATTACATTCCACTCTACTACATTCCACTCCATTTCATTCCACTCCCCTCCACTCCATTAACCTAAACCCCACGACTCTCCACTCAATTCTATTCCACTCCATTCCATTCCACTGCACTCCGATCCACTCCACTCCACTCTACTCCATTGCATTCCGTTACATGTGATTCCATTCCACTCAATTCCACTTCTCTCCCCACCACTGCACTCTACTCCACTGCATTCCACTCCATCCCATTCCATTCTACTCCATTCCACTGCACTCATCTTCACCCAATATGTCTCCACTTCATTCCATTCCATTCCATTACACTGCCCTCCGCCCCATTCCACTCCACTTCACTCCACTCCACTCCACTCTACTCCAGTACACTGCATTCCATTCCATTCCATTCCATTCCATTCCGTTGCATTCCATTCCATTCCTTAGCATTGCATTCCATTCCATTCCATTCCATTAAATTCCTTTCCACTCTATTCCATTCCATTCTACTCCATTCCATTCCACTCCAACATTCCATTCCAGCCCACTGCACTCCTGTCTACTCCAGTCCACTCCAGTCCATTGCATTCCTTTCCATTCCACTCCACTACACTCCATCCCATTCCATTCCATTTCGGTTCATTCCCCTCTACTACATTCCTTTCCAATCCATTCCTCTCGACTGCACTCCATGCCATTCCCTTCCATTCCCTGCCCTTCCATTCCATTCCATTCCATTCCATTATATTCCAATCCATTCCATTCCATTCTGTTCCTTTCCACTCCACTGCACTACACTCCATTCCATACCATTTCACTCCCATCCAATCCACTCCATTCCACTACACTTCTCTTATTTCCTTTCCACTTCCTCCATGTATTCCTCTCCATTCCATTGCATTCCATTCCATTCCATTCTCTCCACTCTATTGCATTCCACTCCACTACATTCCATTCCATTTCTCTCCACTCCCCTCCACTCCATTAACCTAAACCCCACGACTCTCAACTCCATTCTATTCCACTCCACTCCATTCCATTCCATTCCATTCCATTCCATTCCATGCCATGCCATTCCACTGCACTCCGATCCACTCCACTCCACTCTACTCCACTGCATTCCGTTACATGTGATTGCATTCCACTACATTCCAGTTCTCTCCACTCCACTGCACTATACTCCACTCCATTCCACTCCATTCCATTCAATTCTACTCCATTCCACTGAACTCATCTTCACCCAATATCTCTCCACTTCATTCCATTCCATTCCATTCCACTGCCCTCCACCTCATTTCACTCCACTTCACTCCCCTCCACTCCACTCTAATCCAGTACACTCCATTCCATTCCATTCCATTCCTTCCTAATCCATTCCATTCCATTTCTTTGCATTCCATTCCATTCCATTCCATTAAATTCCTTTCCACTCCATTATATTCCATTCCACTCCATTCCATTCCACTCCTCTCCATTCCATTCCACCCCATTCCACTACTCTCTACTCCATTCCATTCCATCCCATTCCAGTCCAATGCACTCCATTCCATTCCATTCCTTTCCATTCCAGTCCATTCCCCTCTACTCCATTCCTTTCCAATCCATTCCTCTCGACCGCACTCCTTTCCGTTTCCTTCGATTCCCTTCCATTCCATTCCATTCCATACCATTGTATTCCTTTGCACTCCACTGCACTACACTCCATTCCGTACCATTCCACTCCCATCCTATCCACTCCATTCCACTACACTTCTCTTATTTCCTTTCCACTTCCTCCATTCTATTCCTCTCCACTCCATTCCATTGCATTCCATTCCATTCCATTTCATTCTCTCTACTGCATTACATTCCACTCCACTACATTCCACTCCATTTCATTCCACTCCCCTCCACTCCATTAACCTAAACCCCACGACTCTCCACTCAATCCTATTCAACTCCATTCCATTCCACTGCACTCCGATCCACTCCACTCCACTCCACTCTACTCCATTGCATTCCGTTACATGTGAATCCATTCCACTCCATTCCAATTCTCTCCCCTCCTCTGCACTCTACTCCACTGCATTCCACTCCATCCCATTCCATTCTACTAAATTCCACTGCACTCATCTTCACCCAATATGTCTCCACTTCATTCCATTCCATTCCATTCCACTGCCCTCCGACCCATTCCTCTCCACTTTACTCCACTCCACTCCACTCTACTTCTGTACACTGCATTCCATTCCATTCCATTCCATTCCATTCCGTTCCATTCCATTCCATTCCTTAGCATTGCAATCCATTCCATTCCATTCCATTAAATTCCTTTCCACTCTATTCCATTCCATTCTACTCCATTCCATTCCACTCCAACATTCCATTCCAGCCCACTGCACTCTTGTCTACTCCAGTCCATTCCAGTCCATTCCAGTCCATTCCATTCCATTTCATTCCACTCCACTTCACTCCATTCCATTCCATTCCATTTCGGTTCATTCCCCTCTAATCCATTCCTTTCCAATCCATTCCTCTCGACTGCACTCCATGCCATTCCCTTCCATTCCCTGCCCTTCCATTCCATTCCATTTCATTATATTCCATTCCATTCCATTCCATTCTGTTCCTTTCCACTCCACTGCACTACACTCCATTCCATACCATTTCACTCCCATCCAATCCACTCCATTCCACTACACTTCTCTTATTTCCTTTCCACTTCCTCCATGTATTCCTCTCCATTCCATTGCATTCCATTCCATTCCATTCTCTCCACTCTATTGCATTCCACTCCACTACATTCCATTCCATTTCTCTCCACTCCCCTCCACTCCATTAACCTAAACCCCACGACTCTCAACTCCATTCTATTCCACTCCACTCCATTCCATTCCATTCCATTCCATTCCATTCCATTCCATGCCATGCCATTCCACTGCACTCCGATCCACTCCACTCCACTCTACTCCACTGCATTCCGTTACATGTGATTGCATTCCACTACATTCCACTTCTCTCCACTCCACTGCACTATACTCCACTCCATTCCACTCCATTCCATTCAATTCTACTCCATTCCACTGCACTCATCTTCACCCAATATCTCTCCACTTCATTCCATTCCATTCCATTCCACTGCCCTCCACCTCATTTCACTCCACTTCACTCCCCTCCACTCCACTCTACTCCAGTACATTCCATTCCATTCCATTCCATTCCTTCCTAATCCATTCCATTCCATTTCTTTGCATTCCATTCCATTCCATTCCATTAAATTCCTTTCCACTCTATTATATTGAATTCAACTCCATTCCATTCCACTCCTCTCCATTCCATTCCAGCCCATTGCACTCCTCTCTACTCCATTCCATTCCATCCCATTCCAGTCCACTGCACTTTATTCCATTCCATTCCTTTCCATTCCAGTCCATTCCCCTCTACTCCATTCCTTTCCAATCCATTCCTCTCGACCGCACTCCTTTCCGTTTCCTTCGATTCCCTTCCATTCTATTCCATTCCATACCATTGTATTCCTTTGCACTCCACTGCACTACACTCCATTCCGTACCATTCCACTCCCATCCTATCCACTCCATTCCACTACACTTCTCTTATTTCCTTTCCACTTCCTCCATTCTATTCCTCTCCACTCCATTCCATTGCATTCCATTCCATTCCATTTCATTCTCTATACTGCATTACATTCCACTCCACTACATTCCACTCCATTTCATTCCACTCCCCTCCACTCCATTAACCTAAACCCCACGACTCTCCACTCAATCCTATTCAACTCCATTCCATTCCACTGCACTCCGATCCACTCCACTCCACTCCACTCTACTCCATTGCATTCCGTTACATGTGATTCCATTCCACTCCATTCCACTTCTCTCCCCTCCTCTGCACTCTACTCCACTGCATTCCACTCCATCCCATTCCATTCTACTAAATTCCACTGCACTCATCTTCACCCAATATGTCTCCACTTCATTCCATTCCATTCCATTCCACTGCCCTCCGCCCTTTCCACTCCACTTTACTCCACTCCACTCCATTCTACTTCTGTACACTGCATTCCATTCCATTCCATTCCATTCCATTCCATTCCATTCCATTCCATTCCGTTCCATTCCATTCCATTCCTTAGCATTGCAATCCATTCCATTCCATTCCACTAAATTCCTTTCCACTCTATTCCATTCCATTCTACTCCATTCCATTCCACTCCAACATTCCATTCCAGCCCACTGCACTCCTGTCTATTCCAGTCCATTCCAGTCCATTCCAGTCCATTCCATTCCATTCCATTCCACTCCACTGCACTCCATTCCATTCCATTCCATTTCGGCTCATTCCCCTCTACTCCATTCCTTTCCAATCCATTCCTCTCGACTGCACTCCATGCCATTCCCTTCTATTCCCTGCCCTTCCATTCCATTCCATTTCATTATATTCCATTCCATTCCATTCCATTCCATTCTGTTCCTTTCCACTCCACTGCACTGCACTCCATTCCATACCATTTCACTACCATCCAATCCACTCCATTCCACTACACTTCTCTTATTTCCTTTCCAATTCCTCCGTGTATTCCTCTCCATTCCATTGCATTCCATTCCATTCCATTCTCTCCACTCTATTGCATTCCACTCCACTACATTCCATTCCATTTCTCTCCACTCCCCTCCACTCCATTAACCTAAACCCCACGACTCTCAACTCCCTTCTATTCCACTCCACTCCATTCCATTCCATTCCATTCCATTTCATTCCATTCCATTCCATTCCATGCCGTTCCACTGCACTCCGATCCTCTCCACTCCACTCTACTCCATTGTATTCCGTTACATCTGATTCCATTCTACTACATTCCACTTCTCTCCACTCCACTGCACTCTACTCCACTCCATTCCACTCCATTCCATTCAAATCTGCTCCATTCCACTGAACTCATCTTCACCCAATATCTCTACACTTCATTCCATTCCATTCCTTTCCACTGCCCTCCACCTCATTCCACTCCACTTCACTCCCCTCCACTCCACTCTACTCCAGTACACTCCATTCCCTTCCATTCCATTCCATTCCATTCCATTCCATTCCATTCCTTCCTAATCCATTCCATTCCATTTCTTTGCATTCCATTCCATTCCATTCCATTAAATTCCTTTCCACACTATTATATTCCATTCCACTCCATTCCATTCCACTCCTCTCCATTCCATTCCACCCCATTCCACTACTCTCTACTCCATTCCATTCCATCCCATTCCAGTCCACTGCACTCCATTCCATTCCATTCCTTTCCATTCCAGTCCATTCCCCTCTACTCCATTCCTTTCCAATCCATTCCTCTCGACCGCACTCCTTTCCGTTTCCTTCGATTCCCTTCCATTCCATTCCATTCCATACCATTGTATTCCTTTGCACTCCACTGCACTACACTCCATTCCGTACCATTCCACTCCCATCCTATCCACTCCATTCCACTACACTTCTCTTATTTCCTTTCCACTTCCTCCATTCTATTCCTCTCCACTCCATTCCATTGCATTCCATTCCATTCCATTTCATTCTCTCTACTGCATTACATTCCACTCCACTACATTCCACTCCATTTCATTCCACTCCCCTCCACTCCATTAACCTAAACCCCACGACTCTCCACTCAATCCTATTCAACTCCATTCCATTCCACTGCACTCCGATCCACTCCACTCCACTCCACTCTACTCCATTGCATTCCGTTACATGTGAATCCATTCCACTCCATTCCAATTCTCTCCCCTCCTCTGCACTCTACTCCACTGCATTCCACTCCATCCCATTCCATTCTACTAAATTCCACTGCACTCATCTTCACCCAATATGTCTCCACTTCATTCCATTCCATTCCATTCCACTGCCCTCCGACCCATTCCTCTCCACTTTACTCCACTCCACTCCACTCTACTTCTGTACACTGCATTCCATTCCATTCCATTCCATTCCATTCCGTTCCATTCCATTCCATTCCTTAGCATTGCAATCCATTCCATTCCATTCCATTAAATTCCTTTCCACTCTATTCCATTCCATTCTACTCCATTCCATTCCACTCCAACATTCCATTCCAGCCCACTGCACTCTTGTCTACTCCAGTCCATTCCAGTCCATTCCAGTCCATTCCATTCCATTTCATTCCACTCCACTTCACTCCATTCCATTCCATTCCATTTCGGTTCATTCCTCTCTAATCCATTCCTTTCCAATCCATTCCTCTCGACTGCACTCCATGCCATTCCCTTCCATTCCCTGCCCTTCCATTCCATTCCATTTCATTATATTCCATTCCATTCCATTCCATTCTGTTCCTTTCCACTCCACTGCACTACACTCCATTCCATACCATTTCACTCCCATCCAATCCACTCCATTCCACTACACTTCTCTTATTTCCTTTCCACTTCCTCCATGTATTCCTCTCCATTCCATTGCATTCCATTCCATTCCATTCTCTCCACTCTATTCCATTCCACTCCACTACATTCCATTCCATTTCTCTCCACTGCCCTCCACTCCATTAACCTAAACCCCACGACTCTCAACTCCATTCTATTCCACTCCACTCCATTCCATTCCATTCCATTCCATTCCATTTCATTCCATTCCATTCCATTCCATGCCGTTCCACTGCACTCCGATCCTCTCCACTCCACTCTACTCCATTGTATTCCGTTACATCTGATTCCATTCTACTACATTCCACTTCTCTCCACTCCACTGCACTCTACTCCACTCCATTCCACTCCATTCCATTCAAATCTGCTCCATTCCACTGAACTCATCTTCACCCAATATCTCTCCACTTCATTCCATTCCATTCCTTTCCACTGCCCTCCACCTCATTCCACTCTACTTCACTCCCCTCCACTCCACTCTACTCCCGTACACTCCATTCCTTTCCATTCCATTCCATTCCATTCCATTCCATTCCATTCCTTCCTAATCCATTCCATTCCATTTCTTTGCATTCCATTCCATTCCATTCCATTAAATTCCTTTCCACTCTATTATATTCCATTCCACTCCATTCCATTCCACTCCTCTCCATTCCATTCCATCCCATTCCAGTCCACTGCACTCCATTCCATTCCATTCCTTTCCATTCCAGTCCATTCCCCTCTACTCCATTCCTTTCCAATCCATTCCTCTCGACTGCACTCCTTTCCGTTTCCTTCGATTCCCTTCCATTCCATTCCGTCCCATACCATTGTATTCCTTTGCACTCCACTGCACTACACTCCATTCCGTACCATTCCACTCCCATCCTATCCACTCCATTCCACTACACTTCTCTTATTTCCTTTCCACTTCCTCCATTCTATTCCTCTCCACTCCATTCCATTGCATTCCATTCCATTCCATTTCATTCTCTCTACTCCATTAAATTCCACTCCACTACATTCCACTCCATTTCGTTCCACCCCCCTCCACTCCATTAACCTAAACCCCACGACTCTCCACTCAATTCTATTCCACTCCATTCCATTCCACTGCACTCCGATCCACTCCACTCCACTCCACTCTACTCCATTGCATTCCGTTACATGTGATTCCATTCCACTCCATTCCACTTCTCTCCCCTCCACTGCACTCTACTCCACTGCATTCCACTCCATCCCATTCCATTCTACTCCATTCCACTGCACTCATCTTCACCCAATATGTCTCCACTTCATTCCATTCCTTTCCATTCCACTGCCCTCCGCCCCATTAAACTCCACTTCACTCCACTCCACTCCACTCTACTCCAGTACACTGCATTCCATTCCATTCCATCCCATTCCATTCCATTCCATTGCATTCCGTTGCATTCCATTCCATTCCTTAGCAGTCCATTCCATTCCATTCCATTCCATTAAATTCCTTTCCACTCTATTCCATTCCATTCTACTCCATTCCATTCCACTCCAACATTCCATTCCAGCCCACTGCACTCCTGTCTACTCCAGTTCATTCCAGTCCATTCCAGTCCATTCCATTCCATTCCATTCCAGTCCATTCCCTTCCATTCCATTCCATTCTATTCCATTCCATTCCATTCCATTCCATTCCATTCCATTCCTTCCTAATCCATTCCATTCCATTTCTTTGCATTCCATTCCATTCCATTGCATTAAATTCCTTTCCACTCTATTATATTCCATTCCACTCCATTCCATTCCACTCCTCTCCATTCCATTCCAGCCCATTGCACTCCTCTCTACTCCATTCCATTCCATCCCATTCCAGTCCACTGCACTCCCTTCCATTCCATTCCTTTCCATTCCAGTCCATTCCCCTCTACTCCATTCCTTTCCAATCCATTACTCTCCACCGCACTCCTTTCCGTTTCCTTCGATTCCCTTCCATTCCATTCCATTCCATACCATTGTAGTCCTTTGCACTCCACTGCACTACACTCCATTCCGTACCATTCCACTGCCATCCTATCCACTCCATTCCACTACACTTCTCTTATTTCCTTTCCACTTCCTCCATTCTATTCCTCTCCACTCCATTCCATTCCATTCCATTCCATTCCATTCCATTCCATTCCATTTCATTCTCTCTACTCCATTACATTCCACTCCACTACATTCCACTCCATTTCATTCCACTCCCCTCCACTCCATTAACCTAAACCCCACGACTCTCCACTCAATTCTATTCCACTCCATTCCATTCCACTGCACTCCGATCCACTCCACTCCACTCTAATCCATTGCATTCCGTTACATGTGATTCCATTCCACTCCATTCCACTTCTCTCCCCTCCACTGCACTCTACTCCACTGCATTCCACTCCATCCCATTCCATTATACTCCATTCCACTGCACTCATCTTCACCCAATATGTCTCCACTTCATTCCATTCCATTCCATTCCACTGCCCTCCGCCCCATTCCACTCCACTTCACTCCACTCCACTCCACTCTACTCCAGTACACTGCATTCCGTTCCACTCCATTCCATTCCATTCCATTCCATTCCATTCCATTCCATTCCATTCCATTCCTTTTTATTCCATTCCATTCCTTAGCATTGCATTCCATTCCATTCCATTCCATTAAATTCCTTTCCACTCTATTCCATTCCATTCTACTCCATTCCATTCCACTCCAACATTCCATTCCAGCCCACTGCACTCCTGTCTACTCCAGTCCATTCCAGTCCATTCCAGTCCATTGCATTCCATTCCATTCCACTCCACTGCACTCCATTCCATTCCATTCCATTTCGGTTCATTCCCCTCTACTACATTCCTTTCCAATCCATTCCTCTCGACTGCACTCCATGCCATTCCCTTCCATTCCCTGCCCTTCCATTCCATTCCATTCCATTATATTCCATTCCATTCCATTCCATTCCATTCCATTCCATTCTGTTCCTTTCCACTCCACTGCACTACACTCCATTCCATACCATTTCACTCCCATCCAATCCACTCCATTCCACTACACTTCTCTTATTTCCTTTCCACTTCCTCCATGTATTCCTCTCCATTCCATTGCATTCCATTCCATTCCATTCTCTCCACTCTATTGCATACCACTCCACTACATTCCATTCCATTTCTCTCCACTCCCCTCCACTCCATTAACCTAAACCCCACGACTCTCAACTCCATTCTATTCCACTCCACTCCATTCCATTCCATTCCATTCCATTCCATTCCATTCCATTCCATTCCATTCCATGCCATGCCATTCCACTGCACTCCGATCCACTCCACTCCACTCTACTCCATTGCATTCCGTTACATGTGATTCCATTCCACTACATTCCACTTCTCTCCACTCCACTGCACTCTACTCCACTCCATTCCACTCCATTCCATTCAATTCTACTCCATTCCACTGCACTCATCTTCACCCAATATCTCTCCAGCTCATTCCCTTCCATTCCATTCCACTCCATTCCATTCCAATCCTCTCCATTCCATTCCAGCCCATTGCACTCCTCTCTACTCCATTCCATTCCATCCCATTCCAGTCCACTGCACTCCATTCCATTCCATTCCTCTCCATTCCAGTCCATTCCCCTCTACTCCATTCCTTTCCAATCCATTCCTCTCGACTGCACTCCTTTCCGTTCCCTTCCATTCCCTTCCATTCCATTCCATTCCATACCATTGTATTCCTTTCCACTCCACTGCACTACACTCCATTCCGTACCATTCCACTCCCATCCTATCCACTCCATTCCGCTACACTTGTCTTATTTCCTTTACACTTCCTCCATTCTATTCCTCTCCACTCCATTTCATTCCATTCCATTCCATTCCATTCCATTCCATTCCACTCCATTTCATTCTCTCCACTCCATTACATTCCACTCCACTACATTCCACTCCATTTCATTCCACTCCCCTCCACTCCATTAACCTAAACCCCACGACTCTCCACTCAGTTCTATTCCACTCCATTCCATTCCACTGCACTCCGATCCATTCCACTCCACTCTACTCCATTGCATTCCGTTACATGTGATTCCATTCCACTCCATTCCACTTCTCTCCCCTCCACTGCACTCTACTCCACTGCGTTCCACTCCATCCCATTCCATTCTACTCCATTCCACTGCACTCATCTTCACCCAATATGTCTCCACTTCATTCCATTCCATTCCATTCTATTGCCCTCTTCCCCATTCCACTCCACTTCACTCCACTCCACTCCAGTCTACTGCAGTACACTGCATTCCATTAAATTGCATTCCATTCCATTCCATTCCATTCCTTAGCATTGCATTCCATTCCATTCCATTCCATTAAATTCCTTTCCACTCTATTCAATTCCATTCTACTCCATTCCATTCCACTAAAACATTCCATTCCAGCCCACTGCACTCCTGTCTACTCCAGTCCTTTCGAGTCCATTCCATTCCATTCCACTCCACTGCACTCCATTCCATTCCATTCCATTTCGGTTCATACCCCTCTACTCCATTCCTTTCCAATCCATTCCTCTCGACTGCACTCCATTCCATTCCCTTCCATTACCCGCCATTCCATTCCATTCCATTCCATTATATTCCATTCCATTCCATTCCATTCCATTCTGTTCCTTTCCACTCCACTGCACGACACTCCATTCCATACCATTTCACTACCATCCAATCCACTCCATTCCACTACACTTCTCTTATTTCCTTTCCACTTCCTCCATGTATTCTTCTCCATTCCATTGCATTCCATTCCATTCCATTCTCTCCACTCTATTGCATTCCACTCCACTACATTCCATTCCATTTCCCTCCACTCCCCTCCACTCCATTAACCTAAACCCCACGACTCTCAACTCCATTCTATTCCACTCCACTCCCTTCCATTCCATTCCATTCCATTCCATTTCATTCCATTCCATTCCATTCCATGCCGTTCCACTGCACTCCGATCCACTCCACTCCACTCTACTCCATTGTATTCCGTTACATCTGATTCCATTCTACTACATTCCACTTCTCTCCACTCCACTGCACTCTACTCCACTCCATTCCACTCCATTCCATTCATATCTGCTCCATTCCACTGAACTCATCTTCACCCAATATCTCTCCACTTCATTCCATTCCATTCCTTTCCACTGCCCTCCACCTCATTCCACTCCACATCAATCCCCTCCACTCCACTCTACTCCAGTACACTCCATTCCCTTCCATTCCATTCCATTCCATTCCATTCCATTCCATTCCAATCCATTCCTTCCTAATCCATTCCATTCCATTTCTTTGCATTCCATTCCATTCCATTCCATTAAATTCCTTTCCACTCTATTATATTCCATTCCACTCCATTCCATTCCACTCCTCTCCATTCCATTCCAGCCCATTGCACTCCTCTCTACTCCATTCCATTCCATCCCATTCCAGTCCACTGCACTCCATTCCATTCCATTCCTTTCCATTCCAGTCCATTCCCCTCTACTCCATTCCTTTCCAATTCATTCCTCTCGACTGCACTCCTTTCCGATTCCTTCGATTCCCTTCCATTCCATTCCATTCCATACCATTGTATTCCTTTGCACTCCACTGCACTACACTCCATTCTGTACCATTCCACTCCCATCCTATCCACTCCATTCCACTACACTTCTCTTATTTCCTTTCCACTTCCTCCATTCTATTCCTCTCCACTCCATTCCATTGCATTCCATTCCATTCCATTTCATTCTCTCTACTCCATTAAATTCCAGTCCACTACATTCCACTCCATTTCGTTCCACCCCCCTCCACTCCATTAACCTAAACCCCACGACTCTCCACTCAATTCTATTCCACTCCATTCCATTCCACTGCACTCCGATCCACTCCACTCCACTCCACTCTACTCCATTGCATTCCGTTACATGTGATTCCATTCCACTCCATTCCACTTCTCTCCCCTCCACTGCACTCTACTCCACTGCATTCCTCTCCATCCCATTCCATTCTACTCCATTCCACTGCACTCATCTTCACCCAATATGTCTCCACTTCATTCCATTCCTTTCCATTCCACTGCCCTCCGCCCCATTCCACTCCACTTCACTCCACTCCACTCCACTCTACTCCAGTACACTGCATTCCATTCCATTCCATTCAATTCCATTCCATTCCATTCCATTCCGTTGCATTCCATTCCATTCCTTAGCAGTCCATTCCATTCCATTCCATTCCATTAAATTCCTTTCCACTCTATTCCATTCCATTCTACTCCATTCCATTCCACTCCAACATTCCATTCCAGCCCACTGGACTCCTGTCTACTCCAGTTCATTCCAGTCCATTCCAGTCCATTCCATTCCATTCCATTCCAGTCCATTCCCTTCCATTCCATTCAATTCCATTCCATTCCATTCCATTCCATTCCACTCCATTCCATTCCTTCCTAATCCATTCCATTCCATTTCTTTGCATTCCATTCCATTCCATTGCATTAAATTCCTTTCCACTCTATTATATTCCATTCCACTCCATTCCATTCCACTCCTCTCCATTCCATTCCAGCCCATTGCACTCCTCTCTACTCCATTCCATTCCATCCCATTCCAGTCCACTGCACTCCCTTCCATTCCATTCCTTTCCATTCCAGTCCATTCCCCTCTACTCCATTCCTTTCCAATCCATTACTCTCCACCGCACTCCTTTCCGTTTCCTTCGATTCCCTTCCATTCCATTCCATTCCATACCATTGTAGTCCTTTGCACTCCACTGCACTACACTCCATTCCGTTCCATTCCACTCCCATCCTATCCACTCCATTCCACTACACTTCTCTTATTTCCTTTCCACTTCCTCCATTCTATTCCTCTCCACTCCATTCCATTCCATTCCATTCCATTCCATTCCATTCCGTTTCATTCTCTCTACTCCATTACATTCCACTCCACTACATTCCACTCCATTTCATTCCACTCCCCTCCACTCCATTAACCTAAACCCCACGACTCTCCACTCAATTCTATTCCACTCCATTCCATTCCACTGCACTCCGATCCACTCCACTCCACTCTACTCCATTGCATTCCGTTACATGTGATTCCATTCCACTCCATTCCACTTCTCTCCCCTCCACTGCACTCTACTCCACTGCATTCCACTCCATCCCATTCCATTCTACTCCATTCCACTGCACTCATCTTCACCCAATATGTCTCCACTTCATTCCATTCCATTCCATTCCACTGCCCTCCGCCCCATTCCACTCCACTTCACTCCACTCCACTCCACTCTACTCCAGTACACTGCATTCCGTTCCACTCCATTCCATTCCATTCCATTCCATTCCATTCCATTCCATTCCATTCCATTCCATTCCATTCCATTCCATTCCTTTTTATTCCATTCCATTCCTTAGCATTGCATTCCATTCCATTCCATTCCATTAAATTCCTTTCCACTCTATTCCATTCCATTCTACTCCATTCCATTCCACTCCAACATTCCATTCCAGCCCACTGCACTCCTGTCTACTCCAGTCCATTCCAGTCCATTCCAGTCCATTGCATTCCATTCCATTCCACTCCACTGCACTCCATTCCATTCCATTCCATTTCGGTTCATTCCCCTCTACTACATTCCTTTCCAATCCATTCCTCTCGACTGCACTCCATGCCATTCCCTTCCATTCCCTGCCCTTCCATTCCATTCCATTCCATTATATTCCATTCCATTCCATTCCATTCCATTCCATTCCATTCTGTTCCTTTCCACTCCACTGCACTACACTCCATTCCATACCATTTCACTCCCATCCAATCCACTCCATTCCACTACACTTCTCTTATTTCCTTTCCACTTCCTCCATGTATTCCTCTCCATTCCATTGCATTCCATTCCATTCCATTCTCTCCACTCAATTGCATACCACTCCACTACATTCCATTCCATTTCTCTCCACTCCCCTCCACTCCATTAACCTAAACCCCACGACTCTCAACTCCATTCTATTCCACTCCACTCCATTCCATTCCATTCCATTCCATTCCATTCCATTCCATTCCATTCCATGCCATGCCATTCCACTGCACTCCGATCCACTCCACTCCACTCTACTCCATTGCATTCCGTTACATGTGATTCCATTCCACTACATTCCACTTCTCTCCACTCCACTGCACTCTACTCCACTCCATTCCACTCCATTCCATTCAATTCTACTCCATTCCACTGCACTCATCTTCACCCAATATCTCTCCAGCTCATTCCATTCCATTCCATTCCACTCCATTCCATTCCAATCCTCTCCATTCCATTCCAGCCCATTGCACTCCTCTCTACTCCATTCCATTCCATCCCATTCCAGTCCACTGCACTCCATTCCATTCCATTCCTCTCCATTCCAGTCCATTCCCCTCTACTCCATTCCTTTCCAATCCTTTCCGCTCGACTGCACTCCTTTCCGTTCCCTTCCATTCCCTTCCATTCCATTCCATTCCATACCATTGTATTCCTTTCCACTCCACTGCACTACACTCCATTCCGTACCATTCCACTCCCATCCTATCCACTCCATTCCACTACACTTCTCTTATTTCCTTTACCCTTCCTCCATTCTATTCCTCTCCACTCCATTTCATTCCATTCCATTCCATTCCATTCCATTCCACTCCATTTCATTCTCTCCACTCCATTACATTCCACTCCACTACATTCCACTCCATTTCATTCCACTCCCCTCCACTCCATTAACCTAAACCCCACGACTCTCCACTCAGTTCTATTCCACTCCATTCCATTCCACTGCACTCCGATCCATTCCACTCCACTCTACTCCATTGCATTCCGTTACATGTGATTCCATTCCACTCCATTCCACTTCTCTCCCCTCCACTGCACTCTACTCCACTGCGTTCCACTCCATCCCATTCCATTCTACTCCATTCCACTGCACTCATCTTCACCCAATATGTCTCCACTTCATTCCATTCCATTCCATTCTATTGCCCTCTTCCCCATTCCACTCCACTTCACTCCACTCCACTCCAGTCTACTGCAGTACACTGCATTCCATTAAATTGCATTCCATTCCATTCCATTCCATTCCTTAGCATTGCATTCCATTCCATTCCATTCCATTAAATTCCTTTCCACTCTATTCAATTCCATTCTACTCCATTCCATTCCACTAAAACATTCCATTCCAGCCCACTGCACTCCTGTCTACTCCAGTCCATTCGAGTCCATTCCATTCCATTCCATTCCACTCCACTGCACTCCATTCCATTCCATTCCATTTCGGTTCATACCCCTCTACTCCATTCCTTTCCAATCCATTCCTCTCGACTGCACTCCATTCCATTCCCTTCCATTACCCGCCATTCCATTCCATTCCATTCCATTATATTCCATTCCATTCCATTCCATTCCATTCTGTTCCTTTCCACTCCACTGCACGACACTCCATTCCATACCATTTCACTACCATCCAATCCACTCCATTCCACTACACTTCTCTTATTTCCTTTCCACTTCCTCCATGTATTCCTCTCCATTCCATTGCATTCCATTACATTCCATTCTCTCCACTCTATTGCATTCCACTCCACTACATTCCATTCCATTTCCCTCCACTCCCCTCCACTCCATTAACCTAAACCCCACGACTCTCAACTCCATTCTATTCCACTCCACTCCATTCCATTCCATTCCATTCCATTCCATTCCATTCCATTCCATGCCATTCCACTGCACTGCGATCCACTCCACTCCACTCTACTCCACTGCATTCCATTACTTGTGATTGCATTCCACTACATTCCACTTCTCTCCACTCCACTGCACTATACTCCACTCCATTCCACTCCATTCCATTCAATTCTACTCCATTCCACTGCACTCATCTTCACCCAATATCTCTCCACTTCATTCCATTCCATTCCATTCCACTGCCCTCCACCTCATTCCACTCCACTTCACTCCCCTCCACTCCACTCTACTCCAGTATACTCCATTCCATTCCATTCCATTCCTTCCTAATCCATTCCATTCCATTTCTTTGCATTCCATTCCATTCCATTCCATTAAATTCCTTTCCAATCTATTATATTCCATTCCACTCCATTCCATTCCTCTCCTCTCCCTTCCATTCCAGCCCATTGCACTCCTCTCTACTCCATTCCATTCCATCCCATTCCAGTCCACTGCACTCCATTCCATTCCATTCCTTTCCATTCCAGTCCATTCCCCTCTACTCCATTCCTTTCCAATCCATTCCTCTCGACCGCACTCCTTTCCGTTTCCTTCGATTCCCTTCCATTCCATTCCATTCCATACCATTGTATTCCTTTGCACTCCACTGCACTACACTCCATTCCGTACCATTCCACTCCCATCCTATCCACTCCATTCCACTACACTTCTCTTATTTCCTTTCCACTTCCTCCATTCTATTCCTCTCCATTCCATTCCATTGCATTCCATTCCATTCCATTTCATTCTCTCTACTGCATTACATTCCACTCCACTACATTCCACTCCATTTCATTCCACTCCCCTCCACTCCATTAACCTAAACCCCACGACTCTCCACTCAATCCTATTCAACTCCATTCCATTCCACTGCACTCCGATCCACTCCACTCCACTCCACTCTACTCCATTGCATTCCGTTACATGTGATTCCATTCCACTCCATTCCACTTCTCTCCCCGCCTCTGCACTCTACTCCACTGCATTCCACTCCATCCCATTCCATTCTACTAAATTCCACTGCACTCATCTTCACCCAATATGTCTCCACTTCATTCCATTCCATTCCATTCCACTGCCCTCCGCCCCATTCCAATCCACTTTACTCCACTCCACTCCACTCTACTTCTGTACACTGCATTCCATTCCATTCCATTCCATTCCATTCCATTCCATTCCATTCCGTTCCATTCCATTCCATTCCTTAGCATTGCAATCCATTCCATTCCATTCCATTAAATTCCTTTCCACTCTATTCCATTCCATTCTATTCCATTCCATTCCATTCCAACATTCCATTCCAGCCCACTGCACTCCTGTCTACTCCAGTCCATTCCAGTCCATTCCAGTCCATTCCATTCCATTCCATTCCACTGCACTGCACTCCATTCCATTCCATTCCATTTCGGTTCATTCCCCTCTAATCCATTCCTTTCCAATCCATTCCTCTCGACTGCACTCCATGCCATTCCCTTCCATTCCCTGCCCTTCCATTCCATTCCATTTCATTATATTCCATTCCATTCCATTCTGTTCCTTTCCACTCCACTGCACTACACTCCATTCCATACCATTTCACTCCCATCCAATCCACTCCATTCCACTACACTTCTCTTATTTCCTTTCCACTTCCTCCATGTATTCCTCTCCATTCCATTGCATTCCATTCCATTCCATTCTCTCCACTCTATTGCATTCCACTCCACTACATTCCATTCCATTTCTCTCCACTGCCCTCCACTCCATTAACCTAAAACCCACGACTCTCAACTCCATTCTATTCCACTCCACTCCATTCCATTCCATTCCATTCCATTTCATTCCATTCCATTCCATTCCATGCCGTTCCACTGCACTCCGATCCACTCCACTCCACTCTACTCCATTGTACTCCGTTACATCTGATTCCATTCTACTACATTCCACTTCTCTCCACTCCACTGCACTCTACTCCACTCCATTCCACTCCATTCCATTCAAATCTGCTCCATTCCACTGAACTCATCTTCACCCAATATCTCTCCACTTCATTCCATTCCATTCCTTTCCACTGCCCTCCACCTCATTCCACTCCACATCAATCCCCTCCACTCCACTCTACTCCAGTACACTCCATTCCCTTCCATTCCATTCCATTCCATTCCATTCCATTCCATTCCATTCCATTCCAATCCATTCCTTCCTAATCCATTCCATTCCATTTCTTTGCATTCCATTCCATTCCATTCCATTAAATTCTTTTCCACTCTATTATATTCCATTCCACTCCATTCCATTCCACTCCTCTCCATTCCATTCCAGCCCATTGCACTCCTCTCTACTCCATTCCATTCCATCCCATTCCAGTCCACTGCACTCCATTCCATTCCATTCCTTTCCATTCCAGTCCATTCCCCTCTACTCCATTCCTTTCCAATTCATTCCTCTCGACTGCACTCCTTTCCGTTTCCTTCGATTCCCTTCCATTCCATTCCATTCCATACCATTGTATTCCTTTGCACTCCACTGCACTGCACTCCATTCTGTACCATTCCACTCCCATCCTATCCACTCCATTCCACTACACTTCTCTTAATTCCTTTCCACTTCCTCCATTCTATTCCTCTCCACTCCATTCCATTGCATTCCATTCCATTCCATTTCATTCTCTCTACTCCATTAAATTCCACTCCACTACATTCCACTCCATTTCGTTCCACCCCCCTCCACTCCATTAACCTAAACCCCACGCCTCTCCACTCAATTCTATTCCACTCCATTCCATTCCACTGCACTCCGATCCACTCCACTCCACTCCACTCTACTCCATTGCATTCCATTACATGTGATTCCATTCCACTCCATTCCACTTCTCTCCCCACCACTGCACTCTACTCCACTGCATTCCACTCCATCCCATTCCATTCTACTCCATTCCACTGCACTCATCTTCACCCAATATGTCTCCACTTCATTCCATTCCATTCCATTCCACTGCCCTCCGCCCCATTCCACTCCACTTCACTCCACTCCACTCCACTCTACTCCAGTACACTGCATTCCATTCCATTCCATTCCAATCCATTCCATTCCATTCCATTCCGTTGCATTCCATTCCATTCCTTAGCAGTCCATTCCATTCCATTCCATTCCATTAAATTCCTTTCCACTCTATTCCATTCCATTCTACTCCATTCCATTCCACTCCAACATTCCATTCCAGCCCACTGCACTCCTGTCTACTCCGGTTCATTCCAGTCCATTCCAGTCCATTCCATTCCATTCCATTCCAGTCCATTCCCTTCCATTCCATTCCATTCCATTCCATTCCATTCCATTCCTTCCTAATCCATTCCATTCCATTTCTTTGCATTCCATTCCATTCCATTGCATTAAATTCCTTTCCACTCTATTATATTCCATTCCACTCCATTCCATTCCACTCCTCTCCATTCCATTCCAGCCCATTGCACTCCTCTCTACTCCATTCCATTCCATCCTATTCCAGTCGATTGCATTCCATTCCATTCCACTCCACTGCTCTCCATTCCATTCCATTCCATTTCGGTTCATTCCCCTCTACTACATTCCTTTCCAATCCATTCCTCTCGACTGCACTCCATGCCATTCCCTTCCATTCCCTGCCCTTCCATTCCATTCCATTCCATTATATTCCATTCCATTCCATTCCATTCCATTCTGTTCCTTTCCACTCCACTGCACTACAGTCCATTCCATACCATTTCACTCCCATCCAATCCACTCCATTCCACTACACTTCTCTTATTTCCTTTCCACTTCCTCCATGTATTCCTCTCCATTCCATTGCATTCCATTCCATTCCATTCTCTCCACTCTATTGCATTCCACTCCACTACATTCCATTCCATTTCTCTCCACTCCCCTCCACTCCATTAACCTAAACCCCACGACTCTCAACTCCATTCTATTATACTCCACTCCATTCCATTCCATTCCACTCCATTCCATTCCAATCCTCTCCATTCCATTGCAGCCCATTGCACTCCTCTCTACTCCATTCCATTCCATCCCATTCCAGTCCACTGCACTCCATTCCATTCCATTCCTTTCCATTCCAGTCCATTCCCCTCTACTCCATTCCTTTCCAATCCATTCCGCTCGACTGCACTCCTTTCCGTTTCCTTCCATTCCCTTCCATTCCATTCCATTCCATACCATTGTATTCCTTTCCACTCCACTGCACTACACTCCATTCCGTACCATTCCACTCCCATCCTATCCACTCCATTCCACTACACTTCTCTTATTTCCTTTCCACTTCCTCCATTCTATTCCTCTCCACTCCATTCCATTCCATTCCATTCCATTCCATTTCATTCTCTCTACTCCATTACATTCCACTCCACTACATTCCATTCCATTTCTCTCCACTCCCCTCCACTCCATTAACCTAAACCCCACGACTCTCAACTCCATTCTATTCCACTCCACTCCATTCCATTCCATTCCATTCCATTCCATTCCATTCCATTCCATTCCATGCCATGCCATTCCACTGCACTCCGATCCACTCCACTCCACTCTACTCCATTGCATTCCGTTACATGTGATTCCATTCCACTGCATTCCACTTCTCTCCCCTCCACTGCACTCTACTCCACTGCGTTCCACTCCCTTCCATTCCATTCTACTCCATTCCACTGCACTCATCTTCACCCAATATGTCTCCACTTCATTCCATTCCATTCCATTCTATTGCCCTCTTTCCCATTCCACTCCACTTCACTCCACTCCACCCCAGTCTACTGCAGTACACTGCATTCCATTAAATTCCATTCCATTCCATTCCATTCCATTCCATTCCATTCCTTAGCATTGCATTCCATTCCATTCCATTCCATTCCATTAAATTCCTTTCCACTCTATTCAATTCCATTCTACTCCATTCCATTCCACTCCAACATTCCATTCCAGCCCACTGCACTCCTGTCTACTCCAGTCCATTCCAGTCCATTCCATTCCATTCCATTCCACTCCACTGCACTCCATTCCATTCCATTCCATTTCGGTTCATACCCCTCTACTCCATTCCTTTCCAATCCATTCCTCTCGACTGCACTCCATTCCATTCCCTTCCATTACCTACCATTCCATTCCATTCCATTCCATTATATTCCATTCCATTCCATTCCATTTCATTCCATTCCATTCCATTCTGTTCCTTTCCACTCCACTGCACGACACTCCATTCCATACCATTTCACTACCATCCAATCAACTCCATTCCACTACACTTCTCTTATTTCCTTTCCACTTCCTCCATGTATTCCTCTCCATTCCATTGCATTCCATTCCATTCCATTCTCTCCACTCTATTGCATTCCACTCCACTACATTCCATTCCATTTCTCTCCACTCCCCTCCACTCCATTAACCTAAACCCCACGACTCTCAACTCCATTCTATTCCACTCCACTCCATTCCATTCCATTCCATTCCATTCCATTCCATTCCATTCCATTCCATTCCATTCCATTCCATTCCATTCCATGCCATTCCACTGCACTGCGATCCACTCCACTCCACTCTACTCCATTGCATTCCATTACATGTGATTGCATTCCACTACATTCCACTTCTCTCCACTCCACTGCTCCACACTCCACTCCATTCCACTCCATTCCATTCAATTCTACTCCATTCCACTGCACTCATCTTCACCCAATATCTCTCCACCTCATTCCATTCCATTCCATTCCACTGCCCTCCACCTCATTCCACTCCACTTCACTCCCCTCCACTCCACTCTACTCCAGTACACTCCATTCCATTCCATTCCCTTCCTTCCTAATCCATTCAATACCATTTCTTTGCATTCCATTCCATTCCATTCCATTAAATTCCTTTCCACTCTATTATATTCCATTCCACTCCATTCCATTCCACTCCTCTCCATTCCATTCCAGCCCATTGCACTCCTCTCTACTCCATTCCATTCCATCCCATTCCAGTCCACTGCACTCCATTCCATTCCATTCCTTTCCATTCCAGTCCATTCCCCTCTACTCCATTCCTTTCCAATCCATTCCTCTCGACCACACTCCTTTCCGTTCCCTTCGATTCCCTTCCATTCCATTCCATTCCATACCATTGTATTCCTTTGCACTCCACTGCACTACACTCCATTCCGTACCATTCCACTCCCATCCTATCCACTCCAATCCACTACACTTCTCTTATTTCCTTTCCACTTCCTCCATTCTATTCCTCTCCACTCCATTCCATTGCATTCCATTCCATTCCATTTCATTCTCTCTACTGCATTACATTCCACTCCACTACATTCCACTCCATTTCATTCCACTCCCCTCCACTCCATTAACCTAAACCCCACGACTCTCCACTCAATCCTATTCAACTCCATTCCATTCCACTGCACTCCGATCCACTCCACTCCACTCCACTCTACTCCATTGCATTCCGTTACATGTGATTCCATTCCACTCCATTCCACTTCTCTCCCCGCCTCTGCACTCTACTCCACTGCATTCCACTCCATCCCATTCCATTCTACTAAATTCCACTGCACTCATCTTCACCCAATATGTCTCCACTTCATTCCATTCCATTCCATTCCACTGCCCTCCGCCCCATTCCAATCCACTTTACTCCACTCCACTCCACTCTACTTCTGTACACTGCATTCCATTCCATTCCATTCCATTCCATTCCATTCCATTCCATTCCGTTCCATTCCATTCCATTCCTTAGCATTGCAATCCATTCCATTCCATTCCATTAAATTCCTTTCCACTCTATTCCATTCCATTCTATTCCATTCCATTCCACTCCAACATTCCATTCCAGCCCACTGCACTCCTGTCTACTCCAGTCCATTCCAGTCCATTCCAGTCCATTCCATTCCATTCCATTCCACTGCACTGCACTCCATTCCATTCCATTCCATTTCGGTTCATTCCCCTCTAATCCATTCCTTTCCAATCCATTCCTCTCGACTGCACTCCATGCCATTCCCTTCCATTCCCTGCCCTTCCATTCCATTCCATTTCATTATATTCCATTCCATTCCATTCTGTTCCTTTCCACTCCACTGCACTACACTCCATTCCATACCATTTCACTCCCATCCAATCCACTCCATTCCACTACACTTCTCTTATTTCCTTTCCACTTCCTCCATGTATTCCTCTCCATTCCATTGCATTCCATTCCATTCCATTCTCTCCACTCTATTGCATTCCACTCCACTACATTCCATTCCATTTCTCTCCACTGCCCTCCACTCCATTAACCTAAAACCCACGACTCTCAACTCCATTCTATTCCACTCCACTCCATTCCATTCCATTCCATTCCATTTCATTCCATTCCATTCCATTCCATGCCGTTCCACTGCACTCCGATCCACTCCACTCCACTCTACTCCATTGTATTCCGTTACATCTGATTCCATTCTACTACATTCTACTTCTCTCCACTCCACTGCACTCTACTCCACTCCATTCCACTCCATTCCATTCAAATCTGCTCCATTCCACTGAACTCATCTTCACCCAATATCTCTCCACTTCATTCCATTCCATTCCTTTCCACTGCCCTCCACCTCATTCCACTCCACATCAATCCCCTCCACTCCACTCTACTCCAGTACACTCCATTCCCTTCCATTCCATTCCATTCCATTCCATTCCATTCCATTCCATTCCATTCCAATCCATTCCTTCCTAATCCATTCCATTCCATTTCTTTGCATTCCATTCCATTCCATTCCATTAAATTCCTTTCCACTCTATTATATTCCATTCCACTCCATTCCATTCCACTCCTCTCCATTCCATTCCAGCCCATTGCACTCCTCTCTACTCCATTCCATTCCATCCCATTCCAGTCCACTGCACTCCATTCCATTCCATTCCTTTCCATTCCAGTCCATTCCCCTCTACTCCATTCCTTTCCAATTCATTCCTCTCGACTGCACTCCTTTCCGTTTCCTTCGATTCCCTTCCATTCCATTCCATTCCATACCATTGTATTCCTTTGCACTCCACTGCACTGCACTCCATTCTGTACCATTCCACTCCCATCCTATCCACTCCATTCCACTACACTTCTCTTAATTCCTTTCCACTTCCTCCATTCTATTCCTCTCCACTCCATTCCATTGCATTCCATTCCATTCCATTTCATTCTCTCTACTCCATTAAATTCCACTCCACTACATTCCACTCCATTTCGTTCCACCCCCCTCCACTCCATTAACCTAAACCCCACGCCTCTCCACTCAATTCTATTCCACTCCATTCCATTCCACTGCACTCCGATCCACTCCACTCCACTCCACTCTACTCCATTGCATTCCATTACATGTGATTCCATTCCACTCCATTCCACTTCTCTCCCCACCACTGCACTCTACTCCACTGCATTCCACTCCATCCCATTCCATTCTACTCCATTCCACTGCACTCATCTTCACCCAATATGTCTCCACTTCATTCCATTCCATTCCATTCCACTGCCCTCCGCCCCATTCCACTCCACTTCACTCCACTCCACTCCACTCTACTCCAGTACACTGCATTCCATTCCATTCCATTCCAATCCATTCCATTCCATTCCATTCCGTTGCATTCCATTCCATTCCTTAGCAGTCCATTCCATTCCATTCCATTCCATTAAATTCCTTTCCACTCTATTCCATTCCATTCTACTCCATTCCATTCCACTCCAACATTCCATTCCAGCCCACTGCACTCCTGTCTACTCCGGTTCATTCCAGTCCATTCCAGTCCATTCCATTCCATTCCATTCCAGTCCATTCCCTTCCATTCCATTCCATTCCATTCCATTCCATTCCATTCCTTCCTAATCCATTCCATTCCATTTCTTTGCATTCCATTCCATTCCATTGCATTAAATTCCTTTCCACTCTATTATATTCCATTCCACTCCATTCCATTCCACTCCTCTCCATTCCATTCCAGCCCATTGCACTCCTCTCTACTCCATTCCATTCCATCCTATTCCAGTCGATTGCATTCCATTCCATTCCACTCCACTGCTCTCCATTCCATTCCATTCCATTTCGGTTCATTCCCCTCTACTACATTCCTTTCCAATCCATTCCTCTCGACTGCACTCCATGCCATTCCCTTCCATTCCCTGCCCTTCCATTCCATTCCATTCCATTATATTCCATTCCATTCCATTCCATTCCATTCTGTTCCTTTCCACTCCACTGCACTACAGTCCATTCCATACCATTTCACTCCCATCCAATCCACTCCATTCCACTACACTTCTCTTATTTCCTTTCCACTTCCTCCATGTATTCCTCTCCATTCCATTGCATTCCATTCCATTCCATTCTCTCCACTCTATTGCATTCCACTCCACTACATTCCATTCCATTTCTCTCCACTCCCCTCCACTCCATTAACCTAAACCCCACGACTCTCAACTCCATTCTATTATACTCCACTCCATTCCATTCCATTCCACTCCATTCCATTCCAATCCTCTCCATTCCATTGCAGCCCATTGCACTCCTCTCTACTCCATTCCATTCCATCCCATTCCAGTCCACTGCACTCCATTCCATTCCATTCCTTTCCATTCCAGTCCATTCCCCTCTACTCCATTCCTTTCCAATCCATTCCGCTCGACTGCACTCCTTTCCGTTTCCTTCCATTCCCTTCCATTCCATTCCATTCCATACCATTGTATTCCTTTCCACTCCACTGCACTACACTCCATTCCGTACCATTCCACTCCCATCCTATCCACTCCATTCCACTACACTTCTCTTATTTCCTTTCCACTTCCTCCATTCTATTCCTCTCCACTCCATTCCATTCCATTCCATTCCATTCCATTTCATTCTCTCTACTCCATTACATTCCACTCCACTACATTCCATTCCATTTCTCTCCACTCCCCTCCACTCCATTAACCTAAACCCCACGACTCTCAACTCCATTCTATTCCACTCCACTCCATTCCATTCCATTCCATTCCATTCCATTCCATTCCATTCCATGCCATGCCATTCCACTGCACTCCGATCCACTCCACTCCACTCTACTCCATTGCATTCCGTTACATGTGATTCCATTCCACTGCATTCCACTTCTCTCCCCTCCACTGCACTCTACTCCACTGCGTTCCACTCCCTTCCATTCCATTCTACTCCATTCCACTGCACTCATCTTCACCCAATATGTCTCCACTTCATTCCATTCCATTCCATTCTATTGCCCTCTTTCCCATTCCACTCCACTTCACTCCACTCCACCCCAGTCTACTGCAGTACACTGCATTCCATTAAATTCCATTCCATTCCATTCCATTCCATTCCATTCCATTCCTTAGCATTGCATTCCATTCCATTCCATTCCATTCCATTAAATTCCTTTCCACTCTATTCAATTCCATTCTACTCCATTCCATTCCACTCCAACATTCCATTCCAGCCCACTGCACTCCTGTCTACTCCAGTCCATTCCAGTCCATTCCATTCCATTCCATTCCACTCCACTGCACTCCATTCCATTCCATTCCATTTCGGTTCATACCCCTCTACTCCATTCCTTTCCAATCCATTCCTCTCGACTGCACTCCATTCCATTCCCTTCCATTACCTACCATTCCATTCCATTCCATTCCATTATATTCCATTCCATTCCATTCCATTTCATTCCATTCCATTCCATTCTGTTCCTTTCCACTCCACTGCACGACACTCCATTCCATACCATTTCACTACCATCCAATCAACTCCATTCCACTACACTTCTCTTATTTCCTTTCCACTTCCTCCATGTATTCCTCTCCATTCCATTGCATTCCATTCCATTCCATTCTCTCCACTCTATTGCATTCCACTCCACTACATTCCATTCCATTTCTCTCCACTCCCCTCCACTCCATTAACCTAAACCCCACGACTCTCAACTCCATTCTATTCCACTCCACTCCATTCCATTCCATTCCATTCCATTCCATTCCATTCCATTCCATTCCATTCCATTCCATGCCATTCCACTGCACTGCGATCCACTCCACTCCACTCTACTCCATTGCATTCCATTACATGTGATTGCATTCCACTACATTCCACTTCTCTCCACTCCACTGCTCCACACTCCACTCCATTCCACTCCATTCCATTCAATTCTACTCCATTCCACTGCACTCATCTTCACCCAATATCTCTCCACCTCATTCCATTCCATTCCATTCCACTGCCCTCCACCTCATTCCACTCCACTTCACTCCCCTCCACTCCACTCTACTCCAGTACACTCCATTCCATTCCATTCCCTTCCTTCCTAATCCATTCAATACCATTTCTTTGCATTCCATTCCATTCCATTCCATTAAATTCCTTTCCACTCTATTATATTCCATTCCACTCCATTCCATTCCACTCCTCTCCATTCCATTCCAGCCCATTGCACTCCTCTCTACTCCATTCCATTCCATCCCATTCCAGTCCACTGCACTCCATTCCATTCCATTCCTTTCCATTCCAGTCCATTCCCCTCTACTCCATTCCTTTCCAATCCATTCCTCTCGACCACACTCCTTTCCGTTCCCTTCGATTCCCTTCCATTCCATTCCATTCCATACCATTGTATTCCTTTGCACTCCACTGCACTACACTCCATTCCGTACCATTCCACTCCCATCCTATCCACTCCAATCCACTACACTTCTCTTATTTCCTTTCCACTTCCTCCATTCTATTCCTCTCCACTCCATTCCATTGCATTCCATTCCATTCCATTTCATTCTCTCTACTGCATTACATTCCACTCCACTGCATTCCACTCCATTTCATTCCACTCCCCTCCACTCCATTAACCTAAACCCCACGACTCTCCACTCAATCCTATTCAACTCCATTCCATTCCACTGCACTCCGATCCACTCCACTCCACTCCACTCTACTCCATTGCATTCCGTTACATGTGATTCCATTCCACTCCATTCCACTTCTCTCCCCTCCTCTGCACTCTACTCCACTGCATTCCACTCCATCCCATTCCATTCTACTAAATTCCACTGCACTCATCTTCACCCAATATGTCTCCACTTCATTCCATTCCATTCCATTCCACTGCCCTCCGCCCCATTCCACTCCACTTTACTCCACTCCACTCCACTCTACTTCTGTACACTGCATTCAATTCCATTCCATTCCATTCCATTCCATTCCATTCCATTCCACTCCATTCCATTCCATTCCATTCCTTAGCATTGCAATCCATTCCATTCCATTCCATTCCAATAAATTCCTTTCCACTCTATTCCATTCCATTCTACTCCATTCCATTCCACTCCAACATTCCATTCCAGCCCAGGGCACTCCTGTCTACTCCAGTCCATTCCAGTCCATTCCAGTACATTGCATTCCATTCCGTTCCACTCCACTGCACTCCATTCCATTCCATTCCATTTCGGTTCATTCCCCTCTAATCCATTCCTTTCCAATCCATTCCTCTCGACTGAACTCCATGCCATTCCCTTCCATTCCCTGCCCTTCCATTCCATTCCATTTCACTATATTCCATTCCATTCCATTCCATTCCATTCTGTTCCTTTCCACTCCACTGCACGACACTCCATTCCATACCATTTCACTCCCATCCAATCCACTCCATTCCACTACACTTCTCTTATTTCCTTTCCACTTCCTCCATGTATTCCTCTCCATTCCATTGCATTCCATTCCATTCCATTCTCTCCACTCTATTGCATTCCACTCCACTACATTCCATTCCATTTCTCTCCACTCCACTCCACTCCATTAACCTAAACCCCACGACTCTCAACTCCATTCTTTTCCACTCCACTCCATTCCATTCCATTCCATTCCATTCCATTCCATGCCATTCCACTGCACTCCGATCCTCTCCACTCCACTCTACTCCATTGCATTCCGTTACATGTGATTCCATTCCACTACATTCCACTTTTCTCCACTCCACTGCACTCTACTCCACTCCATTCCACTCCATTCCATTCAAATCTGCTCCATTCCACTGAACTCATCTTCACCCAATATCTCTCCACTTCATTCCATTCCATTCCATTCCACTGCCATCCACCACACTCCACTCCTCTTCACTCCCCTCCACTCCACTCTACTCCAGTACACTCCATTCCCTTCCATTCCATTCCATTCCATTCTTTCCTAATCCATTCCATTCCATTTCTTTGCATTCCATTCCATTCCATTCCATTAAATTCCTTTCCACTCCATTATATTCCATTCCACTCCATTCCATTCCACTCCTCTCCATTCCATTCCAGCCCATTGCACTCCTCTCTACTCCATTCCATTCCATCCCATTCCTGTCCACTGCACTCCATTCCATTCCATGCCTTACCATTCCAGTCCATTACCCTCTACTCCATTCCTTTCCAATCCATTCCTCTCGACCGCACTCCTTTCCGTTTCCTTCGATTCCCTTCCATTCCATTCCATTCCATACCATTGTATTCCTTTGCACTCCACTGCACTGCACTCCATTCCGTACCATTCCACTCCCATCCTATCCACTCCATTCCACTACACTTCTCTTATTTCCTTTCCACTTCCTCCATTCTATTCCTCTCCACTCCATTCCATTGCATTCCATTCCATTCCATTTGATTCTCTCTACTCCATTACATTCCACTCCACTACATTCCACTCCATTTCATTCCACTCCCCTCCACTCCATTAACCTAAAGCCCACGACTCTCCACTCCATTCTATTCCACTCCATTCCATTCCACTGCACTCCGATCCACTCCACTCCACTCCACTCTACTCCATTGCATTCCGTTACATGTGATTCCATTCCACTCCATTCCACTTCTCTCCCCTCCACTGCACTCTACTCCACTGCATTCCACTCCATCCCATTCCATTCTACTCCATTCCACTGCACTCATCTTCACCCAATATGTCTCCACTTCATTCCATTCCATTCCATTCCACTGCCCTCCGCCCCATTCCACTCCACTTCACTCCACTCCACTCCACTCTACTCCAGTACACTGCATTCCATTCCATTCCATTCCATTCCATTCCATTCCATTCCGTTGCATTCCATTCCATTCCTTAGCATTGCATCCCATTCCATTCCATTGCATTAAATTCCTTTCCAGTCTATTCCATTCCATTCTACTCCATTCCATTCCACTCCAACATTCCATTCCAGCCCACTGCACTCCTGTCTACTCCAGTCCATTCCAGTCCATTCCAGTCCATTCCATTCCATTCCATTCCACTCCACTGCACTCCATTCCATTCCATTCCATTTCGGTTCATTCCCCTCTACTCCATTGCTTTCCAATCCATTGCTCTTGACTCCACTCCATGCCATTCCCTTCCATTCCCTACCCTTCCATTCCATTCCATTCCATTATATTCCATTCCATTCCATTCCATTCTGTTCCTCTCCACTCCACTGCACTACACTCCATTCCATACCATTTCACTCCCATCCAATCCACTCCATTCCACTACACTTCTCTTATTTCCTTTCCACTTCCTCCATGTATTCCTCTCCATTCCATTGCATTCCATTCCATTCCATTCTCTCCACTCTATTGCATTCCACTCCACTACATACCATTCCATTTCTCTCCACTCCCCTCCACTCCATTAACCTAAACCCCACGACTCTCAACTCCATTCTATTCCACTCCACTCCATTCCATTCCATTCCATTCCATTCCATTCCATTCCATTCCATTCCATGCCATGCCATTCCACTGCACTCCGATCCTCTCAACTCCACTCTACTCCATTGCATTCCGTTACATGTGATTCCATTCCACTACATTCCACTTCTCTCCACTCCACTGCACTCTACTCCACTCCATTCCACTCCATTCCATTCAATTCTACTCCATTCCACTGCACTCATCTTCACCCTATATCTCTCCACTTATTCCACTCCAATCCATTCCACTGCCCTCCACCTCATTCCACTCCACTTCACTCCCCTCCACTCCACTCTACTCCAGTACACTCCATTCCATTCCATTCCATTCCATTCCACTCCATTCCATTCCACTCCTCTCCATTCCATTCCAGCCCATTGTACTACTCTCTACTCCATTCCATTCCATCCCATTCCAGTCCACGGCACTCCATTCCATTCCATTCCCTTCCATTCCAGTCCATTCCCCTCTACTCCATTCCTTTCCAATCCATTCCGCTCGACTGCACTCCTTTCCGTTTCCTTCCATTCCCTTCCATTCCATTCCATTCCATACCATTGTATTCCTTTCCACTCCACTGCACTACACTCCATTCCGTACCATTCCACTCCCATCCAATCCACTCCATTCTACTACACTTCTCTTATTTCCTTTCCAATTCCTCCATGTATTCCTCTCCATTCCATTGCATTCCATTCCATTCCATTCTCTCCACTCTATTGCATTCCACTCCACTACATTCCATTCCATTTCTCTCCACTCCCCTCCACTCCATTAACCTAAACCCCACGACTCTCAACTGCATTCCATTCCAATCTACTCCATTCCATTCCTTTCCTTTCCATTCCATTCCATTCCATTCCATGCCATTCCACTGCACTCCGATCCTCTCCACTCCACTCTACTCCATTGCATTCCGTTACATGTGATTCCATTCCACTACATTCTACTTCTCTCCACTCAACTGCACTCTACTCCACTCCATTCCACTCCATTCCATTCAAATCTGCTCCATTCCACTGAACTCATCTTCACCCAATATCTCTCCACTTCATTCCATTCCATTCCATTCCACTGCCCTCCACCTCATTCCACTCCACTTCACTCCCCTCTACTCCACTCTACTCCAGTACACTCCATTCCCTTCCATTCCATTCCATTCCATTCCTTCCTAATCCATTCCATTCCATTTCTTTGCATTCCATTCCATTCCATTCCATTAAATTCCTTTCCACTCCATTATATTCCATTCCACTCCATTCCATTCCACTCCTCTCCATTCCATTCCAGCCCATTGCACTCCTCTCTACTCCATTCCATTCCATTCCATTCCTGTCCACTGCACTTCATTCCATTCCATGCCTTACCATTCCAGTCCATTCCCCTCTACTCCATTCCTTTCCAATCCATTCCTCTCGACCGCACTCCTTTCCGTTTCCTTCGATTCCCTTCCATTCCATTCCATTAAATACCATTGTATTCCTTTGCACTCCACTGCACTGCACTCCATTCCGTACCATTCCACTCCCATCCTATCCAATCCATTCCACTACACTTCTCTTATTTCCTTTCCACTTCCTCCATTCTATTCCTCTCCACTCCATTCCATTGCATTCCATTCCATTCCATTTGATTCTCTCTACTCCATTACATTCCACTCCACTACATTCCACTCCATTTCATTCCCCTCCCCTCCACTCCATTAACCTAGAGCCCACGACTCTCCACTCCATTCTATTCCACTCCATTCCATTCCACTGCACTCCGATCCACTCCACTCCACTCCAATCTACTCCATTGCATTCCGTTACATGTGATTCCATTCCACTCCATTCCACTTCTCTCCCCTCCACTGCACTCTACCCCACTGCATTCCACTCCATCCCATTCCATTCTACTCCATTCCACTGCACTCATCTTCACCCAATATGTCTCCACTTCATTCCATTCCATTCCATTCCACTGCCCTCCGCCCCATTCCACTCCACTTCACTCCACTCCACTCCACTCTACTCCAGTACACTGCATTCCATTCCATTCCATTCCATTCAATTCCGTTGCATTCCATTCCATTCCTTAGCATTGCATCCCATTCCATTCCATTGCATTAAACTCCTTTCCACTCTATTCCATTCCATTCTACTCCATTCCATTCCACTCCAACATTCCATTCCAGCCCACTGCACTCCTGTCTACTCCAGTCCATTCCAGTCCATTCCAGTCCATTCCATTCCATTCCATTCCACTCCACTGCACTCCATTCCATTCCATTCCATTTCGGTTCATTCCCCTCTACTCCATTGCTTTCCAATCCATTGCTCTTGACTCCACTCCTTGCCATTCCCTTCCATTCCCTGCCCTTCCATTCCATTCCATTCCATTATATTCCATTCCATTCCATTCCATTCTGTTCCTTTCCACTCCACTGCACTACACTCCATTCCATACCATTTCACTCCCATCCAATCCACTCCATTCCACTACACTTCTCTTATTTCCTTTCCACTTCCTCCATGTATTCCTCTCCATTCCATTGCATTCCATTCCATTCCATTCTCTCCACTCTATTGCATTCCACTCCACTACATTCCATTCCATTTCTCTCCACTCCCCTCCACTCCATTAACCTAAACCCCACGACTCTCAACTCCATTCTATTCCACTCCACTCCATTCCATTCCATTCCATTCCATTCCATTCCATTCCATTCCATTCCATTCCATGCCATGCCATTCCACTGCACTCCGATCCTCTCCACTCCACTCTACTCCATTGCATTCCGTTACATGTGATTCCATTCCACTACATTCCACTTCTCTCCACTCCACTGCACTCTACTCCACTCCATTCCACTCCATTCCATTCAATTCTACTCCATTCCACTGCACTCATCTTCACCCTTTGTCTCTCCACTTATTCCATTCCAATCCATTCCACTGCCCTCCACCTCATTCCACTCCACTTCACTCCCCTCCACTCCACTCTACTCCAGTACACTCCATTCCATTCCATTCCATTCCATTCCACTCCATTCCATTCCACTCCTCTCCATTCCATTCCAGCCCATTGTACTACTCTCTACTCCATTCCATTCCATCCCATTCCAGTCCACGGCACTCCATTCCATTCCATTCCCTTCCATTCCAGTCCATTCCCCTCTACTCCATTCCTTTCCAATCCATTCCGCTCGACTGCACTCCTTTCCGTTTCCTTCCATTCCCTTCCATTCCATTCCATTCCATACCATTGTATTCCTTTCCACTCCACTGCACTACACTCCATTCCGTACCATTCCACTCCCATCCAATCCACTCCATTCCACTACACTTCTCTTATTTCCTTTCCAATTCCTCCATGTATTCCTCTCCATTCCATTGCATTCCATTCCATTCCATTCTCTCCACTCTATTGCATTCCCCTCCACTACATTCCATTCCATTTCTCTCCACTCCCCTCCACTCCATTAACCTAAACCCCACGACTCTCAACTGCATTCCATTCCAATCCACTCCATTCCATTCCTTTCCTTTCCATTCCATTCCATTCCATTCCATGCCATTCCACTGCACTCCGATCCTCTGCACTCCACTCTACTCCATTGCATTCCGTTACATGTGATTCCATTCCACTACATTCTACTTCTCTCCACTCAACTGCACTCTACTCCACTCCATTCCACTCCATTCCATTCAAATCTGCTCCATTCCACTGAACTCATCTTCACCCAATATCTCTCCACTTCATTCCATTCCATTCCATTCCACTGCCCTCCACCTCATTCCACTCCACTTCACTCCCCTCCACTCCACTCTACTCCAGTACACTCCATTCGCTTCCATTCCATTCCATTACATTCCTTCCTAATCCATTCCATTCCATTTCTTTGCATTCCATTCCATTCCATTCCATTAAATTCCTTTCCACTCCATTATATTCCATTCCACTCCATTCCATTCCACTCCTCTCCATTCCATTCCAGCCCATTGCACTCCTCTCTACTCCATTCCATTCCATTCCATTCCTGTCCACTGCACTTCATTCCATTCCATGCCTTACCATTCCAGTCCATTCCCCTCTACTCCATTCCTTTCCAATCCATTCCTCTCGACCGCACTCCTTTCCGTTTCCTTCGATTCCCTTCCATTCCATTCCATTCCATACCATTGTATTCCTTTGCACTCCACTGCACTGCACTCCATTCCGTACCATTCCACTCCCATCCTATCCAATCCATTCCACTACACTTCTCTTATTTCCTTTCCACTTCCTCCATTCTATTCCTCTCCACTCCATTCCATTGCATTCCATTCCATTCCATTTGATTCTCTCTACTCCATTACATTCCACTCCACTACATTCCACTCCATTTCATTCCCCTCCCCTCCACTCCATTAACCTAGAGCCCACGACTCTCCACTCCATTCTATTCCACTCCATTCCATTCCACTGCACTCCGATCCACTCCACTCCACTCCAATCTACTCCATTGCATTCCGTTACATGTGATTCCATTCCACTCCATTCCACTTCTCTCCCCTCCACTGCACTCTACCCCACTGCATTCCACTCCATCCCATTCCATTCTACTCCATTCCACTGCACTCATCTTCACCCAATATGTCTCCACTTCATTCCATTCCATTCCATTCCACTGCCCTCCGCCCCATTCCACTCCACTTCACTCCACTCCACTCCACTCTACTCCAGTACACTGCATTCCATTCCATTCCATTCCATTCAATTCCGTTGCATTCCATTCCATTCCTTAGCATTGCATCCCATTCCATTCCATTGCATTAAATTCCTTTCCACTCTATTCCATTCCATTCTACTCCATTCCATTCCACTCCAACATTCCATTCCAGCCCACTGCACTCCTGTCTACTCCAGTCCATTCCAGTCCATTCCAGTCCATTCCATTCCATTCCATTCCACTCCACTGCACTCCATTCCATTCCATTCCATTTCGGTTCATTCCCCTCTACTCCATTGCTTTCCAATCCATTGCTCTTGACTCCACTCCTTGCCATTCCCTTCCATTCCCTGCCCTTCCATTCCATTCCATTCCATTATATTCCATTCCATTCCATTCCATTCTGTTCCTTTCCACTCCACTGCACTACACTCCATTCCATACCATTTCACTCCCATCCAATCCACTCCATTCCACTACACTTCTCTTATTTCCTTTCCACTTCCTCCATGTATTCCTCTCCATTCCATTGCATTCCATTCCATTCCATTCTCTCCACTCTATTGCATTCCACTCCACTACATTCCATTCCATTTCTCTCCACTCCCCTCCACTCCATTAACCTAAACCCCACGACTCTCAACTCCATTCTATTCCACTCCACTCCATTCCATTCCATTCCATTCCATTCCATTCCATTCCATTCCATTCCATGCCATGCCATGCCATTCCACTGCACTCCGATCCTCTCCACTCCACTCTACTCCATTGCATTCCGTTACATGTGATTCCATTCCACTACATTCCACTTCTCTCCACTCCACTGCACTCTACTCCACTCCATTCCACTCCATTCCATTCAATTCTACTCCATTCCACTGCACTCATCTTCACCCTTTGTCTCTCCACTTATTCCATTCCAATCCATTCCACTGCCCTCCACCTCATTCCACTCCACTTCACTCCCCTCCACTCCACTCTACTCCAGTACACTCCATTCCATTCCATTCCATTCCATTCCACTCCATTCCATTCCACTCCTCTCCATTCCATTCCAGCCCATTGTACTACTCTCTACTCCATTCCATTCCATCCCATTCCAGTCCACGGCACTCCATTCCATTCCATTCCCTTCCATTCCAGTCCATTCCCCTCTACTCCATTCCTTTCCAATCCATTCCGCTCGACTGCACTCCTTTCCGTTTCCTTCCATTCCCTTCCATTCCATTCCATTCCATACCATTGTATTCCTTTCCACTCCACTGCACTACACTCCATTCCGTACCATTCCACTCCCATCCAATCCACTCCATTCCACTACACTTCTCTTATTTCCTTTCCAATTCCTCCATGTATTCCTCTCCATTCCATTGCATTCCATTCCATTCCATTCTCTCCACTCTATTGCATTCCCCTCCACTACATTCCATTCCATTTCTCTCCACTCCCCTCCACTCCATTAACCTAAACCCCACGACTCTCAACTGCATTCCATTCCAATCCACTCCATTCCATTCCTTTCCTTTCCATTCCATTCCATTCCATTCCATGCCATTCCACTGCACTCCGATCCTCTGCACTCCACTCTACTCCATTGCATTCCGTTACATGTGATTCCATTCCACTACATTCTACTTCTCTCCACTCAACTGCACTCTACTCCACTCCATTCCACTCCATTCCATTCAAATCTGCTCCATTCCACTGAACTCATCTTCACCCAATATCTCTCCACTTCATTCCATTCCATTCCATTCCACTGCCCTCCACCTCATTCCACTCCACTTCACTCCCCTCCACTCCACTCTACTCCAGTACACTCCATTCGCTTCCATTCCATTCCATTACATTCCTTCCTAATCCATTCCATTCCATTTCTTTGCATTCCATTCCATTCCATTCCATTAAATTCCTTTCCACTCTATTATATTCCATTCCACTCCATTCCATTCCAATCCTCTCCATTCCATTCCAGCCCATTGCACTCCTCTCTACTCCATTCCATTCCATCCCATTCCAGTCCACTGCACTCCATTCCATTCCATTCCTTTCCATTCCAGTCCATTCCCCTCTACTCCATTCCTTTCCAATCCATTTCTCTCGAACGCACTCCTTTTCGTTTCCTTCGATTCCCTTCCATTCCATTCCATTCCATACCATTGTATTCCTTTGCACTCCACTGCACTACACTCCATTCCGTACCATTCCACTCCCATACTATCCACTCCATTCCACTACACTTCTCTTATTTCCTTTCCACTTCCTCCATTCTATTCCTCTCCACTCCATTCCATTGCATTCCACTCCATTCCATTTCATTCTCTCTACTCCATTACATTCCACTCCACTACATTCCATTCCATTTCATTCCACTCCCCTCCACTCCATTAACCTAAAACCCACGATTCTCCACTCAATTCTATTCCACTCCATTCCATTCCACTGCACTCCGATCCACTCCACTCCACTCTACTCCATTGCATTCCGTTACATGTGATTCCATTCCACTCAATTCCACTTCTCTCCCCACCACTGCACTCTACTCCACTGCATTCCACTCCATCCCATTCCATTCTACTCCATTCCACTGCACTCATCTTCACCCAATATGTCTCCACTTCATTCCATTCCATTCCATTACACTGCCCTCCGCCCCATTCCACTCCACTTCACTCCACTCCACTCCACTCTACTCCAGTACACTGCATTCCATTCCATTCCATTCCATTCCATTCCGTTGCATTCCATTCCATTCCTTAGCATTGCATTCCATTCCATTCCATTCCATTAAATTCCTTTCCACTCTATTCCATTCCATTCTACTCCATTCCATTCCACTCCAACATTCCATTCCAGCCCACTGCACTCCTGTCTACTCCAGTCCACTCCAGTCCATTGCATTCCTTTCCATTCCACTCCACTACACTCCATCCCATTCCATTCCATTTCGGTTCATTCCCCTCTACTACATTCCTTTCCAATCCATTCCTCTCGACTGCACTCCATGCCATTCCCTTCCATTCCCTGCCCTTCCATTCCATTCCATTCCATTCCATTATATTCCAATCCATTCCATTCCATTCTGTTCCTTTCCACTCCACTGCACTACACTCCATTCCATACCATTTCACTCCCATCCAATCCACTCCATTCCACTACACTTCTCTTATTTCCTTTCCACTTCCTCCATGTATTCCTCTCCATTCCATTGCATTCCATTCCATTCCATTCTCTCCACTCTATTGCATTCCACTCCACTACATTCCATTCCATTTCTCTCCACTCCCCTCCACTCCATTAACCTAAACCCCACGACTCTCAACTCCATTCTATTCCACTCCACTCCATTCCATTCCATTCCATTCCATTCCATTCCATGCCATGCCATTCCACTGCACTCCGATCCACTCCACTCCACTCTACTCCACTGCATTCCGTTACATGTGATTGCATTCCACTACATTCCAGTTCTCTCCACTCCACTGCACTATACTCCACTCCATTCCACTCCATTCCATTCAATTCTACTCCATTCCACTGAACTCATCTTCACCCAATATCTCTCCACTTCATTCCATTCCATTCCATTCCACTGCCCTCCACCTCATTTCACTCCACTTCACTCCCCTCCACTCCACTCTAATCCAGTACACTCCATTCCATTCCATTCCATTCCTTCCTAATCCATTCCATTCCATTTCTTTGCATTCCATTCCATTCCATTCCATTAAATTCCTTTCCACTCCATTATATTCCATTCCACTCCATTCCATTCCACTCCTCTCCATTCCATTCCACCCCATTCCACTACTCTCTACTCCATTCCATTCCATCCCATTCCAGTCCAATGCACTCCATTCCATTCCATTCCTTTCCATTCCAGTCCATTCCCCTCTACTCCATTCCTTTCCAATCCATTCCTCTCGACCGCACTCCTTTCCGTTTCCTTCGATTCCCTTCCATTCCATTCCATTCCATACCATTGTATTCCTTTGCACTCCACTGCACTACACTCCATTCCGTACCATTCCACTCCCATCCTATCCACTCCATTCCACTACACTTCTCTTATTTCCTTTCCACTTCCTCCATTCTATTCCTCTCCACTCCATTCCATTGCATTCCATTCCATTCCATTTCATTCTCTCTACTGCATTACATTCCACTCCACTACATTCCACTCCATTTCATTCCACTCCCCTCCACTCCATTAACCTAAACCCCACGACTCTCCACTCAATCCTATTCAACTCCATTCCATTCCACTGCACTCCGATCCACTCCACTCCACTCCACTCTACTCCATTGCATTCCGTTACATGTGAATCCATTCCACTCCATTCCAATTCTCTCCCCTCCTCTGCACTCTACTCCACTGCATTCCACTCCATCCCATTCCATTCTACTAAATTCCACTGCACTCATCTTCACCCAATATGTCTCCACTTCATTCCATTCCATTCCATTCCACTGCCCTCCGACCCATTCCTCTCCACTTTACTCCACTCCACTCCACTCTACTTCTGTACACTGCATTCCATTCCATTCCATTCCATTCCATTCCGTTCCATTCCATTCCATTCCTTAGCATTGCAATCCATTCCATTCCATTCCATTAAATTCCTTTCCACTCTATTCCATTCCATTCTACTCCATTCCATTCCACTCCAACATTCCATTCCAGCCCACTGCACTCTTGTCTACTCCAGTCCATTCCAGTCCATTCCAGTCCATTCCATTCCATTTCATTCCACTCCACTTCACTCCATTCCATTCCATTCCATTTCGGTTCATTCCCCTCTAATCCATTCCTTTCCAATCCATTCCTCTCGACTGCACTCCATGCCATTCCCTTCCATTCCCTGCCCTTCCATTCCATTCCATTTCATTATATTCCATTCCATTCCATTCCATTCTGTTCCTTTCCACTCCACTGCACTACACTCCATTCCATACCATTTCACTCCCATCCAATCCACTCCATTCCACTACACTTCTCTTATTTCCTTTCCACTTCCTCCATGTATTCCTCTCCATTCCATTGCATTCCATTCCATTCCATTCTCTCCACTCTATTGCATTCCACTCCACTACATTCCATTCCATTTCTCTCCACTCCCCTCCACTCCATTAACCTAAACCCCACGACTCTCAACTCCATTCTATTCCACTCCACTCCATTCCATTCCATTCCATTCCATTCCATTCCATTCCATGCCATGCCATTCCACTGCACTCCGATCCACTCCACTCCACTCTACTCCACTGCATTCCGTTACATGTGATTGCATTCCACTACATTCCACTTCTCTCCACTCCACTGCACTATACTCCACTCCATTCCACTCCATTCCATTCAATTCTACTCCATTCCACTGCACTCATCTTCACCCAATATCTCTCCACTTCATTCCATTCCATTCCATTCCACTGCCCTCCACCTCATTTCACTCCACTTCACTCCCCTCCACTCCACTCTACTCCAGTACATTCCATTCCATTCCATTCCATTCCTTCCTAATCCATTCCATTCCATTTCTTTGCATTCCATTCCATTCCATTCCATTAAATTCCTTTCCACTCTATTATATTGAATTCAACTCCATTCCATTCCACTCCTCTCCATTCCATTCCAGCCCATTGCACTCCTCTCTACTCCATTCCATTCCATCCCATTCCAGTCCACTGCACTTTATTCCATTCCATTCCTTTCCATTCCAGTCCATTCCCCTCTACTCCATTCCTTTCCAATCCATTCCTCTCGACCGCACTCCTTTCCGTTTCCTTCGATTCCCTTCCATTCTATTCCATTCCATACCATTGTATTCCTTTGCACTCCACTGCACTACACTCCATTCCGTACCATTCCACTCCCATCCTATCCACTCCATTCCACTACACTTCTCTTATTTCCTTTCCACTTCCTCCATTCTATTCCTCTCCACTCCATTCCATTGCATTCCATTCCATTCCATTTCATTCTCTATACTGCATTACATTCCACTCCACTACATTCCACTCCATTTCATTCCACTCCCCTCCACTCCATTAACCTAAACCCCACGACTCTCCACTCAATCCTATTCAACTCCATTCCATTCCACTGCACTCCGATCCACTCCACTCCACTCCACTCTACTCCATTGCATTCCGTTACATGTGATTCCATTCCACTCCATTCCACTTCTCTCCCCTCCTCTGCACTCTACTCCACTGCATTCCACTCCATCCCATTCCATTCTACTAAATTCCACTGCACTCATCTTCACCCAATATGTCTCCACTTCATTCCATTCCATTCCATTCCACTGCCCTCCGCCCTTTCCACTCCACTTTACTCCACTCCACTCCATTCTACTTCTGTACACTGCATTCCATTCCATTCCATTCCATTCCATTCCATTCCATTCCATTCCATTCCGTTCCATTCCATTCCATTCCTTAGCATTGCAATCCATTCCATTCCATTCCACTAAATTCCTTTCCACTCTATTCCATTCCATTCTACTCCATTCCATTCCACTCCAACATTCCATTCCAGCCCACTGCACTCCTGTCTATTCCAGTCCATTCCAGTCCATTCCAGTCCATTCCATTCCATTCCATTCCACTCCACTGCACTCCATTCCATTCCATTCCATTTCGGCTCATTCCCCTCTACTCCATTCCTTTCCAATCCATTCCTCTCGACTGCACTCCATGCCATTCCCTTCTATTCCCTGCCCTTCCATTCCATTCCATTTCATTATATTCCATTCCATTCCATTCCATTCCATTCTGTTCCTTTCCACTCCACTGCACTGCACTCCATTCCATACCATTTCACTACCATCCAATCCACTCCATTCCACTACACTTCTCTTATTTCCTTTCCAATTCCTCCGTGTATTCCTCTCCATTCCATTGCATTCCATTCCATTCCATTCTCTCCACTCTATTGCATTCCACTCCACTACATTCCATTCCATTTCTCTCCACTCCCCTCCACTCCATTAACCTAAACCCCACGACTCTCAACTCCCTTCTATTCCACTCCACTCCATTCCATTCCATTCCATTCCATTTCATTCCATTCCATTCCATTCCATGCCGTTCCACTGCACTCCGATCCTCTCCACTCCACTCTACTCCATTGTATTCCGTTACATCTGATTCCATTCTACTACATTCCACTTCTCTCCACTCCACTGCACTCTACTCCACTCCATTCCACTCCATTCCATTCAAATCTGCTCCATTCCACTGAACTCATCTTCACCCAATATCTCTACACTTCATTCCATTCCATTCCTTTCCACTGCCCTCCACCTCATTCCACTCCACTTCACTCCCCTCCACTCCACTCTACTCCAGTACACTCCATTCCCTTCCATTCCATTCCATTCCATTCCATTCCATTCCATTCCTTCCTAATCCATTCCATTCCATTTCTTTGCATTCCATTCCATTCCATTCCATTAAATTCCTTTCCACACTATTATATTCCATTCCACTCCATTCCATTCCACTCCTCTCCATTCCATTCCACCCCATTCCACTACTCTCTACTCCATTCCATTCCATCCCATTCCAGTCCACTGCACTCCATTCCATTCCATTCCTTTCCATTCCAGTCCATTCCCCTCTACTCCATTCCTTTCCAATCCATTCCTCTCGACCGCACTCCTTTCCGTTTCCTTCGATTCCCTTCCATTCCATTCCATTCCATACCATTGTATTCCTTTGCACTCCACTGCACTACACTCCATTCCGTACCATTCCACTCCCATCCTATCCACTCCATTCCACTACACTTCTCTTATTTCCTTTCCACTTCCTCCATTCTATTCCTCTCCACTCCATTCCATTGCATTCCATTCCATTCCATTTCATTCTCTCTACTGCATTACATTCCACTCCACTACATTCCACTCCATTTCATTCCACTCCCCTCCACTCCATTAACCTAAACCCCACGACTCTCCACTCAATCCTATTCAACTCCATTCCATTCCACTGCACTCCGATCCACTCCACTCCACTCCACTCTACTCCATTGCATTCCGTTACATGTGAATCCATTCCACTCCATTCCAATTCTCTCCCCTCCTCTGCACTCTACTCCACTGCATTCCACTCCATCCCATTCCATTCTACTAAATTCCACTGCACTCATCTTCACCCAATATGTCTCCACTTCATTCCATTCCATTCCATTCCACTGCCCTCCGACCCATTCCTCTCCACTTTACTCCACTCCACTCCACTCTACTTCTGTACACTGCATTCCATTCCATTCCATTCCATTCCATTCCGTTCCATTCCATTCCATTCCTTAGCATTGCAATCCATTCCATTCCATTCCATTAAATTCCTTTCCACTCTATTCCATTCCATTCTACTCCATTCCATTCCACTCCAACATTCCATTCCAGCCCACTGCACTCTTGTCTACTCCAGTCCATTCCAGTCCATTCCAGTCCATTCCATTCCATTTCATTCCACTCCACTTCACTCCATTCCATTCCATTCCATTTCGGTTCATTCCTCTCTAATCCATTCCTTTCCAATCCATTCCTCTCGACTGCACTCCATGCCATTCCCTTCCATTCCCTGCCCTTCCATTCCATTCCATTTCATTATATTCCATTCCATTCCATTCCATTCTGTTCCTTTCCACTCCACTGCACTACACTCCATTCCATACCATTTCACTCCCATCCAATCCACTCCATTCCACTACACTTCTCTTATTTCCTTTCCACTTCCTCCATGTATTCCTCTCCATTCCATTGCATTCCATTCCATTCCATTCTCTCCACTCTATTCCATTCCACTCCACTACATTCCATTCCATTTCTCTCCACTGCCCTCCACTCCATTAACCTAAACCCCACGACTCTCAACTCCATTCTATTCCACTCCACTCCATTCCATTCCATTCCATTCCATTCCATTTCATTCCATTCCATTCCATTCCATGCCGTTCCACTGCACTCCGATCCTCTCCACTCCACTCTACTCCATTGTATTCCGTTACATCTGATTCCATTCTACTACATTCCACTTCTCTCCACTCCACTGCACTCTACTCCACTCCATTCCACTCCATTCCATTCAAATCTGCTCCATTCCACTGAACTCATCTTCACCCAATATCTCTCCACTTCATTCCATTCCATTCCTTTCCACTGCCCTCCACCTCATTCCACTCTACTTCACTCCCCTCCACTCCACTCTACTCCCGTACACTCCATTCCTTTCCATTCCATTCCATTCCATTCCATTCCATTCCATTCCTTCCTAATCCATTCCATTCCATTTCTTTGCATTCCATTCCATTCCATTCCATTAAATTCCTTTCCACTCTATTATATTCCATTCCACTCCATTCCATTCCACTCCTCTCCATTCCATTCCATCCCATTCCAGTCCACTGCACTCCATTCCATTCCATTCCTTTCCATTCCAGTCCATTCCCCTCTACTCCATTCCTTTCCAATCCATTCCTCTCGACTGCACTCCTTTCCGTTTCCTTCGATTCCCTTCCATTCCATTCCGTCCCATACCATTGTATTCCTTTGCACTCCACTGCACTACACTCCATTCCGTACCATTCCACTCCCATCCTATCCACTCCATTCCACTACACTTCTCTTATTTCCTTTCCACTTCCTCCATTCTATTCCTCTCCACTCCATTCCATTGCATTCCATTCCATTCCATTTCATTCTCTCTACTCCATTAAATTCCACTCCACTACATTCCACTCCATTTCGTTCCACCCCCCTCCACTCCATTAACCTAAACCCCACGACTCTCCACTCAATTCTATTCCACTCCATTCCATTCCACTGCACTCCGATCCACTCCACTCCACTCCACTCTACTCCATTGCATTCCGTTACATGTGATTCCATTCCACTCCATTCCACTTCTCTCCCCTCCACTGCACTCTACTCCACTGCATTCCACTCCATCCCATTCCATTCTACTCCATTCCACTGCACTCATCTTCACCCAATATGTCTCCACTTCATTCCATTCCTTTCCATTCCACTGCCCTCCGCCCCATTAAACTCCACTTCACTCCACTCCACTCCACTCTACTCCAGTACACTGCATTCCATTCCATTCCATCCCATTCCATTCCATTCCATTGCATTCCGTTGCATTCCATTCCATTCCTTAGCAGTCCATTCCATTCCATTCCATTCCATTAAATTCCTTTCCACTCTATTCCATTCCATTCTACTCCATTCCATTCCACTCCAACATTCCATTCCAGCCCACTGCACTCCTGTCTACTCCAGTTCATTCCAGTCCATTCCAGTCCATTCCATTCCATTCCATTCCAGTCCATTCCCTTCCATTCCATTCCATTCTATTCCATTCCATTCCATTCCATTCCATTCCATTCCATTCCTTCCTAATCCATTCCATTCCATTTCTTTGCATTCCATTCCATTCCATTGCATTAAATTCCTTTCCACTCTATTATATTCCATTCCACTCCATTCCATTCCACTCCTCTCCATTCCATTCCAGCCCATTGCACTCCTCTCTACTCCATTCCATTCCATCCCATTCCAGTCCACTGCACTCCCTTCCATTCCATTCCTTTCCATTCCAGTCCATTCCCCTCTACTCCATTCCTTTCCAATCCATTACTCTCCACCGCACTCCTTTCCGTTTCCTTCGATTCCCTTCCATTCCATTCCATTCCATACCATTGTAGTCCTTTGCACTCCACTGCACTACACTCCATTCCGTACCATTCCACTGCCATCCTATCCACTCCATTCCACTACACTTCTCTTATTTCCTTTCCACTTCCTCCATTCTATTCCTCTCCACTCCATTCCATTCCATTCCATTCCATTCCATTCCATTCCATTCCATTTCATTCTCTCTACTCCATTACATTCCACTCCACTACATTCCACTCCATTTCATTCCACTCCCCTCCACTCCATTAACCTAAACCCCACGACTCTCCACTCAATTCTATTCCACTCCATTCCATTCCACTGCACTCCGATCCACTCCACTCCACTCTAATCCATTGCATTCCGTTACATGTGATTCCATTCCACTCCATTCCACTTCTCTCCCCTCCACTGCACTCTACTCCACTGCATTCCACTCCATCCCATTCCATTATACTCCATTCCACTGCACTCATCTTCACCCAATATGTCTCCACTTCATTCCATTCCATTCCATTCCACTGCCCTCCGCCCCATTCCACTCCACTTCACTCCACTCCACTCCACTCTACTCCAGTACACTGCATTCCGTTCCACTCCATTCCATTCCATTCCATTCCATTCCATTCCATTCCATTCCATTCCATTCCTTTTTATTCCATTCCATTCCTTAGCATTGCATTCCATTCCATTCCATTCCATTAAATTCCTTTCCACTCTATTCCATTCCATTCTACTCCATTCCATTCCACTCCAACATTCCATTCCAGCCCACTGCACTCCTGTCTACTCCAGTCCATTCCAGTCCATTCCAGTCCATTGCATTCCATTCCATTCCACTCCACTGCACTCCATTCCATTCCATTCCATTTCGGTTCATTCCCCTCTACTACATTCCTTTCCAATCCATTCCTCTCGACTGCACTCCATGCCATTCCCTTCCATTCCCTGCCCTTCCATTCCATTCCATTCCATTATATTCCATTCCATTCCATTCCATTCCATTCCATTCCATTCTGTTCCTTTCCACTCCACTGCACTACACTCCATTCCATACCATTTCACTCCCATCCAATCCACTCCATTCCACTACACTTCTCTTATTTCCTTTCCACTTCCTCCATGTATTCCTCTCCATTCCATTGCATTCCATTCCATTCCATTCTCTCCACTCTATTGCATACCACTCCACTACATTCCATTCCATTTCTCTCCACTCCCCTCCACTCCATTAACCTAAACCCCACGACTCTCAACTCCATTCTATTCCACTCCACTCCATTCCATTCCATTCCATTCCATTCCATTCCATTCCATTCCATTCCATTCCATGCCATGCCATTCCACTGCACTCCGATCCACTCCACTCCACTCTACTCCATTGCATTCCGTTACATGTGATTCCATTCCACTACATTCCACTTCTCTCCACTCCACTGCACTCTACTCCACTCCATTCCACTCCATTCCATTCAATTCTACTCCATTCCACTGCACTCATCTTCACCCAATATCTCTCCAGCTCATTCCCTTCCATTCCATTCCACTCCATTCCATTCCAATCCTCTCCATTCCATTCCAGCCCATTGCACTCCTCTCTACTCCATTCCATTCCATCCCATTCCAGTCCACTGCACTCCATTCCATTCCATTCCTCTCCATTCCAGTCCATTCCCCTCTACTCCATTCCTTTCCAATCCATTCCTCTCGACTGCACTCCTTTCCGTTCCCTTCCATTCCCTTCCATTCCATTCCATTCCATACCATTGTATTCCTTTCCACTCCACTGCACTACACTCCATTCCGTACCATTCCACTCCCATCCTATCCACTCCATTCCGCTACACTTGTCTTATTTCCTTTACACTTCCTCCATTCTATTCCTCTCCACTCCATTTCATTCCATTCCATTCCATTCCATTCCATTCCATTCCACTCCATTTCATTCTCTCCACTCCATTACATTCCACTCCACTACATTCCACTCCATTTCATTCCACTCCCCTCCACTCCATTAACCTAAACCCCACGACTCTCCACTCAGTTCTATTCCACTCCATTCCATTCCACTGCACTCCGATCCATTCCACTCCACTCTACTCCATTGCATTCCGTTACATGTGATTCCATTCCACTCCATTCCACTTCTCTCCCCTCCACTGCACTCTACTCCACTGCGTTCCACTCCATCCCATTCCATTCTACTCCATTCCACTGCACTCATCTTCACCCAATATGTCTCCACTTCATTCCATTCCATTCCATTCTATTGCCCTCTTCCCCATTCCACTCCACTTCACTCCACTCCACTCCAGTCTACTGCAGTACACTGCATTCCATTAAATTGCATTCCATTCCATTCCATTCCATTCCTTAGCATTGCATTCCATTCCATTCCATTCCATTAAATTCCTTTCCACTCTATTCAATTCCATTCTACTCCATTCCATTCCACTAAAACATTCCATTCCAGCCCACTGCACTCCTGTCTACTCCAGTCCTTTCGAGTCCATTCCATTCCATTCCACTCCACTGCACTCCATTCCATTCCATTCCATTTCGGTTCATACCCCTCTACTCCATTCCTTTCCAATCCATTCCTCTCGACTGCACTCCATTCCATTCCCTTCCATTACCCGCCATTCCATTCCATTCCATTCCATTATATTCCATTCCATTCCATTCCATTCCATTCTGTTCCTTTCCACTCCACTGCACGACACTCCATTCCATACCATTTCACTACCATCCAATCCACTCCATTCCACTACACTTCTCTTATTTCCTTTCCACTTCCTCCATGTATTCTTCTCCATTCCATTGCATTCCATTCCATTCCATTCTCTCCACTCTATTGCATTCCACTCCACTACATTCCATTCCATTTCCCTCCACTCCCCTCCACTCCATTAACCTAAACCCCACGACTCTCAACTCCATTCTATTCCACTCCACTCCCTTCCATTCCATTCCATTCCATTCCATTTCATTCCATTCCATTCCATTCCATGCCGTTCCACTGCACTCCGATCCACTCCACTCCACTCTACTCCATTGTATTCCGTTACATCTGATTCCATTCTACTACATTCCACTTCTCTCCACTCCACTGCACTCTACTCCACTCCATTCCACTCCATTCCATTCATATCTGCTCCATTCCACTGAACTCATCTTCACCCAATATCTCTCCACTTCATTCCATTCCATTCCTTTCCACTGCCCTCCACCTCATTCCACTCCACATCAATCCCCTCCACTCCACTCTACTCCAGTACACTCCATTCCCTTCCATTCCATTCCATTCCATTCCATTCCATTCCATTCCAATCCATTCCTTCCTAATCCATTCCATTCCATTTCTTTGCATTCCATTCCATTCCATTCCATTAAATTCCTTTCCACTCTATTATATTCCATTCCACTCCATTCCATTCCACTCCTCTCCATTCCATTCCAGCCCATTGCACTCCTCTCTACTCCATTCCATTCCATCCCATTCCAGTCCACTGCACTCCATTCCATTCCATTCCTTTCCATTCCAGTCCATTCCCCTCTACTCCATTCCTTTCCAATTCATTCCTCTCGACTGCACTCCTTTCCGATTCCTTCGATTCCCTTCCATTCCATTCCATTCCATACCATTGTATTCCTTTGCACTCCACTGCACTACACTCCATTCTGTACCATTCCACTCCCATCCTATCCACTCCATTCCACTACACTTCTCTTATTTCCTTTCCACTTCCTCCATTCTATTCCTCTCCACTCCATTCCATTGCATTCCATTCCATTCCATTTCATTCTCTCTACTCCATTAAATTCCAGTCCACTACATTCCACTCCATTTCGTTCCACCCCCCTCCACTCCATTAACCTAAACCCCACGACTCTCCACTCAATTCTATTCCACTCCATTCCATTCCACTGCACTCCGATCCACTCCACTCCACTCCACTCTACTCCATTGCATTCCGTTACATGTGATTCCATTCCACTCCATTCCACTTCTCTCCCCTCCACTGCACTCTACTCCACTGCATTCCTCTCCATCCCATTCCATTCTACTCCATTCCACTGCACTCATCTTCACCCAATATGTCTCCACTTCATTCCATTCCTTTCCATTCCACTGCCCTCCGCCCCATTCCACTCCACTTCACTCCACTCCACTCCACTCTACTCCAGTACACTGCATTCCATTCCATTCCATTCAATTCCATTCCATTCCATTCCATTCCGTTGCATTCCATTCCATTCCTTAGCAGTCCATTCCATTCCATTCCATTCCATTAAATTCCTTTCCACTCTATTCCATTCCATTCTACTCCATTCCATTCCACTCCAACATTCCATTCCAGCCCACTGGACTCCTGTCTACTCCAGTTCATTCCAGTCCATTCCAGTCCATTCCATTCCATTCCATTCCAGTCCATTCCCTTCCATTCCATTCAATTCCATTCCATTCCATTCCATTCCATTCCACTCCATTCCATTCCTTCCTAATCCATTCCATTCCATTTCTTTGCATTCCATTCCATTCCATTGCATTAAATTCCTTTCCACTCTATTATATTCCATTCCACTCCATTCCATTCCACTCCTCTCCATTCCATTCCAGCCCATTGCACTCCTCTCTACTCCATTCCATTCCATCCCATTCCAGTCCACTGCACTCCCTTCCATTCCATTCCTTTCCATTCCAGTCCATTCCCCTCTACTCCATTCCTTTCCAATCCATTACTCTCCACCGCACTCCTTTCCGTTTCCTTCGATTCCCTTCCATTCCATTCCATTCCATACCATTGTAGTCCTTTGCACTCCACTGCACTACACTCCATTCCGTTCCATTCCACTCCCATCCTATCCACTCCATTCCACTACACTTCTCTTATTTCCTTTCCACTTCCTCCATTCTATTCCTCTCCACTCCATTCCATTCCATTCCATTCCATTCCATTCCATTCCGTTTCATTCTCTCTACTCCATTACATTCCACTCCACTACATTCCACTCCATTTCATTCCACTCCCCTCCACTCCATTAACCTAAACCCCACGACTCTCCACTCAATTCTATTCCACTCCATTCCATTCCACTGCACTCCGATCCACTCCACTCCACTCTACTCCATTGCATTCCGTTACATGTGATTCCATTCCACTCCATTCCACTTCTCTCCCCTCCACTGCACTCTACTCCACTGCATTCCACTCCATCCCATTCCATTCTACTCCATTCCACTGCACTCATCTTCACCCAATATGTCTCCACTTCATTCCATTCCATTCCATTCCACTGCCCTCCGCCCCATTCCACTCCACTTCACTCCACTCCACTCCACTCTACTCCAGTACACTGCATTCCGTTCCACTCCATTCCATTCCATTCCATTCCATTCCATTCCATTCCATTCCATTCCATTCCATTCCATTCCATTCCATTCCTTTTTATTCCATTCCATTCCTTAGCATTGCATTCCATTCCATTCCATTCCATTAAATTCCTTTCCACTCTATTCCATTCCATTCTACTCCATTCCATTCCACTCCAACATTCCATTCCAGCCCACTGCACTCCTGTCTACTCCAGTCCATTCCAGTCCATTCCAGTCCATTGCATTCCATTCCATTCCACTCCACTGCACTCCATTCCATTCCATTCCATTTCGGTTCATTCCCCTCTACTACATTCCTTTCCAATCCATTCCTCTCGACTGCACTCCATGCCATTCCCTTCCATTCCCTGCCCTTCCATTCCATTCCATTCCATTATATTCCATTCCATTCCATTCCATTCCATTCCATTCCATTCTGTTCCTTTCCACTCCACTGCACTACACTCCATTCCATACCATTTCACTCCCATCCAATCCACTCCATTCCACTACACTTCTCTTATTTCCTTTCCACTTCCTCCATGTATTCCTCTCCATTCCATTGCATTCCATTCCATTCCATTCTCTCCACTCAATTGCATACCACTCCACTACATTCCATTCCATTTCTCTCCACTCCCCTCCACTCCATTAACCTAAACCCCACGACTCTCAACTCCATTCTATTCCACTCCACTCCATTCCATTCCATTCCATTCCATTCCATTCCATTCCATTCCATTCCATGCCATGCCATTCCACTGCACTCCGATCCACTCCACTCCACTCTACTCCATTGCATTCCGTTACATGTGATTCCATTCCACTACATTCCACTTCTCTCCACTCCACTGCACTCTACTCCACTCCATTCCACTCCATTCCATTCAATTCTACTCCATTCCACTGCACTCATCTTCACCCAATATCTCTCCAGCTCATTCCATTCCATTCCATTCCACTCCATTCCATTCCAATCCTCTCCATTCCATTCCAGCCCATTGCACTCCTCTCTACTCCATTCCATTCCATCCCATTCCAGTCCACTGCACTCCATTCCATTCCATTCCTCTCCATTCCAGTCCATTCCCCTCTACTCCATTCCTTTCCAATCCTTTCCGCTCGACTGCACTCCTTTCCGTTCCCTTCCATTCCCTTCCATTCCATTCCATTCCATACCATTGTATTCCTTTCCACTCCACTGCACTACACTCCATTCCGTACCATTCCACTCCCATCCTATCCACTCCATTCCACTACACTTCTCTTATTTCCTTTACCCTTCCTCCATTCTATTCCTCTCCACTCCATTTCATTCCATTCCATTCCATTCCATTCCATTCCACTCCATTTCATTCTCTCCACTCCATTACATTCCACTCCACTACATTCCACTCCATTTCATTCCACTCCCCTCCACTCCATTAACCTAAACCCCACGACTCTCCACTCAGTTCTATTCCACTCCATTCCATTCCACTGCACTCCGATCCATTCCACTCCACTCTACTCCATTGCATTCCGTTACATGTGATTCCATTCCACTCCATTCCACTTCTCTCCCCTCCACTGCACTCTACTCCACTGCGTTCCACTCCATCCCATTCCATTCTACTCCATTCCACTGCACTCATCTTCACCCAATATGTCTCCACTTCATTCCATTCCATTCCATTCTATTGCCCTCTTCCCCATTCCACTCCACTTCACTCCACTCCACTCCAGTCTACTGCAGTACACTGCATTCCATTAAATTGCATTCCATTCCATTCCATTCCATTCCTTAGCATTGCATTCCATTCCATTCCATTCCATTAAATTCCTTTCCACTCTATTCAATTCCATTCTACTCCATTCCATTCCACTAAAACATTCCATTCCAGCCCACTGCACTCCTGTCTACTCCAGTCCATTCGAGTCCATTCCATTCCATTCCATTCCACTCCACTGCACTCCATTCCATTCCATTCCATTTCGGTTCATACCCCTCTACTCCATTCCTTTCCAATCCATTCCTCTCGACTGCACTCCATTCCATTCCCTTCCATTACCCGCCATTCCATTCCATTCCATTCCATTATATTCCATTCCATTCCATTCCATTCCATTCTGTTCCTTTCCACTCCACTGCACGACACTCCATTCCATACCATTTCACTACCATCCAATCCACTCCATTCCACTACACTTCTCTTATTTCCTTTCCACTTCCTCCATGTATTCCTCTCCATTCCATTGCATTCCATTACATTCCATTCTCTCCACTCTATTGCATTCCACTCCACTACATTCCATTCCATTTCCCTCCACTCCCCTCCACTCCATTAACCTAAACCCCACGACTCTCAACTCCATTCTATTCCACTCCACTCCATTCCATTCCATTCCATTCCATTCCATTCCATTCCATTCCATGCCATTCCACTGCACTGCGATCCACTCCACTCCACTCTACTCCACTGCATTCCATTACTTGTGATTGCATTCCACTACATTCCACTTCTCTCCACTCCACTGCACTATACTCCACTCCATTCCACTCCATTCCATTCAATTCTACTCCATTCCACTGCACTCATCTTCACCCAATATCTCTCCACTTCATTCCATTCCATTCCATTCCACTGCCCTCCACCTCATTCCACTCCACTTCACTCCCCTCCACTCCACTCTACTCCAGTATACTCCATTCCATTCCATTCCATTCCTTCCTAATCCATTCCATTCCATTTCTTTGCATTCCATTCCATTCCATTCCATTAAATTCCTTTCCAATCTATTATATTCCATTCCACTCCATTCCATTCCTCTCCTCTCCCTTCCATTCCAGCCCATTGCACTCCTCTCTACTCCATTCCATTCCATCCCATTCCAGTCCACTGCACTCCATTCCATTCCATTCCTTTCCATTCCAGTCCATTCCCCTCTACTCCATTCCTTTCCAATCCATTCCTCTCGACCGCACTCCTTTCCGTTTCCTTCGATTCCCTTCCATTCCATTCCATTCCATACCATTGTATTCCTTTGCACTCCACTGCACTACACTCCATTCCGTACCATTCCACTCCCATCCTATCCACTCCATTCCACTACACTTCTCTTATTTCCTTTCCACTTCCTCCATTCTATTCCTCTCCATTCCATTCCATTGCATTCCATTCCATTCCATTTCATTCTCTCTACTGCATTACATTCCACTCCACTACATTCCACTCCATTTCATTCCACTCCCCTCCACTCCATTAACCTAAACCCCACGACTCTCCACTCAATCCTATTCAACTCCATTCCATTCCACTGCACTCCGATCCACTCCACTCCACTCCACTCTACTCCATTGCATTCCGTTACATGTGATTCCATTCCACTCCATTCCACTTCTCTCCCCGCCTCTGCACTCTACTCCACTGCATTCCACTCCATCCCATTCCATTCTACTAAATTCCACTGCACTCATCTTCACCCAATATGTCTCCACTTCATTCCATTCCATTCCATTCCACTGCCCTCCGCCCCATTCCAATCCACTTTACTCCACTCCACTCCACTCTACTTCTGTACACTGCATTCCATTCCATTCCATTCCATTCCATTCCATTCCATTCCATTCCGTTCCATTCCATTCCATTCCTTAGCATTGCAATCCATTCCATTCCATTCCATTAAATTCCTTTCCACTCTATTCCATTCCATTCTATTCCATTCCATTCCATTCCAACATTCCATTCCAGCCCACTGCACTCCTGTCTACTCCAGTCCATTCCAGTCCATTCCAGTCCATTCCATTCCATTCCATTCCACTGCACTGCACTCCATTCCATTCCATTCCATTTCGGTTCATTCCCCTCTAATCCATTCCTTTCCAATCCATTCCTCTCGACTGCACTCCATGCCATTCCCTTCCATTCCCTGCCCTTCCATTCCATTCCATTTCATTATATTCCATTCCATTCCATTCTGTTCCTTTCCACTCCACTGCACTACACTCCATTCCATACCATTTCACTCCCATCCAATCCACTCCATTCCACTACACTTCTCTTATTTCCTTTCCACTTCCTCCATGTATTCCTCTCCATTCCATTGCATTCCATTCCATTCCATTCTCTCCACTCTATTGCATTCCACTCCACTACATTCCATTCCATTTCTCTCCACTGCCCTCCACTCCATTAACCTAAAACCCACGACTCTCAACTCCATTCTATTCCACTCCACTCCATTCCATTCCATTCCATTCCATTTCATTCCATTCCATTCCATTCCATGCCGTTCCACTGCACTCCGATCCACTCCACTCCACTCTACTCCATTGTACTCCGTTACATCTGATTCCATTCTACTACATTCCACTTCTCTCCACTCCACTGCACTCTACTCCACTCCATTCCACTCCATTCCATTCAAATCTGCTCCATTCCACTGAACTCATCTTCACCCAATATCTCTCCACTTCATTCCATTCCATTCCTTTCCACTGCCCTCCACCTCATTCCACTCCACATCAATCCCCTCCACTCCACTCTACTCCAGTACACTCCATTCCCTTCCATTCCATTCCATTCCATTCCATTCCATTCCATTCCATTCCATTCCAATCCATTCCTTCCTAATCCATTCCATTCCATTTCTTTGCATTCCATTCCATTCCATTCCATTAAATTCTTTTCCACTCTATTATATTCCATTCCACTCCATTCCATTCCACTCCTCTCCATTCCATTCCAGC